>NC_050535.1:13715032-13740090 GCF_002922805.2 Oryzias melastigma | reverse complement strand
TTTTATTTGCTCCTGATTCACAACTTAAATAATAAATACTCTAAAAAGCAACAATTTAAAGCTTAATTTTCTTTATATGTACTCCATCATCAGAGAAATGCCACAGGAACATCTTAAAACACCATTTTCTTATAAAAGTATAATATAAGCGAGATTTAATGTCTTGTATTGAGAGAATACTCAAGCTTAAGGAATTGTAACGTCTGAGTTTTTTGCTCCAAAAATGTTGCCTAATTTATTGCCCTGTAAAAAAATAAATAAATAAATAAAACAGCTTTGGACAACCCTGCTCTAATGAATGAAAGGGGTTGTTTTCATGAAAAATTAAGCAATATAAGAAATGGAAGTTATTCATCATTTGCATTTTTTATACTTAAAAATCAGAGGAAAATAAGCTTTTGACAAAAGGCAGATCTTTATGAGCTTCTAGTCGAGTAAAAGTATTTTAGTACAATGCTGTTGTTTTCTCACAGTAATAAGTGACAGCTGTTGTGTTGCCAACGGCGTCCGTTGGAAATGTTTTCATTAGGGGGTCTGGCACTCGCTGTTCTGTTAGATACGGACCGGCACGGGCCACAGATTTGTGTGGCAGCATTTTGAACCCGCCACGCCTCTTTGCATGCTTCCACTGAATGCCCCGATGCTTTCTCCTCTCACTGCGAGCTTGTTGCCAAGTTAAGGCTTGATAATAGATTTACTGTTGCTAAGCTTGTTATAAGAGAGGCTGAAAAGGTCATGTAATACTCTCATAGTTCTGTTATCGACGGTCAGCAGGAAAGGCCTGTCATTCCACGTTGGATTCGGAGGCGTTATTAAATAGCTAAAATCATACATTATAATGATAAAAGCTGCTAAATTGAAGTTTTTCTTTGACCCCTTCAACATCAAGGAACCATCCAAACGTGCACCTCTCCTCCTAGAGAAAGCCTCCTCCTGCTTCTTTTATTTATTTTTTTAAAGAATTATTGATATCTTGTTTTTGCTGGCTCCCTCTTTGCCTGCACTGAGGATTGATGGTCTTTGTTTGCAGAGAAAAGTACAGAAATCTGTGTTGCTCAGGCCCAGGCTATGCAGCGTAAACCGGTAACCCAGTTCTAATTGGTACCTCCATCTATCACCTGTCAGGGCAGCCAGGGTGGCTGATGCAGAATCTAACTGCAGCCCTCCATCTGCTGCGCTGTGTGGCGGCTTTACTGCAGCTTTGTGGGCTTATTTTTTAACATTTTTTAGCAGCATAAGGTTACTGACCATTCATGGTAAAAGATAAATCAAGTGACTTTTAAATGGATAAATAAACGCATACGTTTTTGTGTGACTTGGACATTTTTCTCAACGGCAGCTGTGAGAAACTTTTTTTTTTTTTTTGAGAGCATTGTTGTTTGCACTTTCACCCAAAAGCCCAAGAATTTTGATGGGCACTTCCTTGTCTAAAGCAAGGATTGATCTGGTGGGCTTCGTGTTACCTCTGACCTCGGTGTGCTCTGCGACAAACGGTACAGGCCCTCCTCCTTTCTTGGTTTTTTAGCTTCTTAGACCTGCATGAGCAAGTGACTTTCAAAGCCGAGAGCAGGGGCAGATAAAGCTTAAGAGCAATAAATAACCAAATGTTATCAGAGCCCCGCTGAAGGAAAAGGATGCAGCTGTACGCACAGGACCCCAGCCTGAGACGGCGGACTGCGTGCTCCAGGAGTCTTTGAGGCCCGGCTTGAAAATGGGAATCCGGAGGCGTGTCGCGGCGGACCTCATCCTCCGTTTATTTTTCTTTGCTGTTTTATCCCTGCGACGTGAAGCGATGAATCTTTTCAGTGCGGCCACCTACACATACCTCCCAAGAAACACACAGTTTTTCACATCTGGGACTTAAATCCACATTAGTTGTGTTATAAAAA
This sequence comes from Oryzias melastigma, assembly GCF_002922805.2. Classification (NCBI taxonomy): domain Eukaryota; kingdom Metazoa; phylum Chordata; class Actinopteri; order Beloniformes; family Adrianichthyidae; genus Oryzias; species Oryzias melastigma. The sequence goes on along the minus strand of NC_050535.1, from coordinate 13,738,201 downwards.
TTATATTCCATGTTTTTGGATGATATAGATGTTTTTATTTTGCTCCACAGGAAAAGATCTGTCCTCCCGAAGTGAAACAGACCTTAACTGTATCTTTGGGAAGAGGTCGAGACTGGAAAAAGATCAAGAGCAGGTAAACTTTGAATACATTTACAGTTAAAAAAGCAGAAATTGAAGAATTTGATTCCACTTAAAAAGAGATTAAGCGAACAGGCCTCTTGTATTTCTGATAGTCCACAGTCAGGCCGCAGAGGCCATGCTGCTGGGCGAGGGGCTTATCTGTTTCTGGAATTGCTGGTGAACATCAGCTCTGATCCCTTCATCAGATGCTCAGGTGTCACGTGACCATGGCTGCTTCTACAGGGCCGGCCCCCGAGCTGCCTCTGGCTGCAGATTAGCCATGTCACACTGCACAGCTTTAACACCGCCAGCAGGCCGCTGATGGTGGCAAGAGTTCTTAAATCCATTTAAGAGATTTACACTCCTACCCCTTCCTACCTTCACTTTAACCCCCCCTCCACACCCCTTTTTCCCACTTCTGCCTTAAAGTGTCACATCAGGTGGTTTAGTTGTGCCAGCAGGCATTATTAAAGAGAAAAAGTAAATTGTGGTTTGCTGTGTAGAAATGTCAAGTGATGATGCTTGCAAAAAAGTTTTTTTTTTTTTTTGCTCCTGGCATCAGTGGTTGGTCATTTTAAAAATCACTTTTCCAGCTGATGTTGGGATAGCTCTCACGCTTTCAAATGTGTCTCAGAGGCTCAAGGAAATCCTTTATTTTTTTGAAAAATTGGCAGTGACCTTTTAATCAGCAATTCAAAGTTATACTCACTTACAGGAAATATAAACATTTAGGCAGATCAATATGACCAATTACAGTTGTAGGAGTGATGGTCAGTGGGGGCCGTAACGCCACTCTGGTCTCATCCATCAGATCAACGACTTTAGGTTAAATAGACAAAAAATAAAAAGGTAGGGTGTATTCAGACATGTTGTTTGGTCTGTACTGCCTTTCAACTGATCTTTTCTGTTTCAAACCAAAGCTTGTAGACAAAACTACGTGACTAAAGATCTCTTTAGTGTGTGTGTGTTCACTTTCAGCTTATCCCTTTCGGGGTCGCCACAGCGTAACGGCACCCACTGTTTCGCATCAGTGATTTGGCAGAGTTTTTACGCCGGATGCCCTTACTGACGCAACCCTGTACTTGGGGGGCACAGGGACACAGTTAGGCAGCAGCGTCAAGGGTCTTGCCTAAGGACCCAATCTGGGGGATCAGTGGACAACCCTGGAATTGAACCCAGGGCTCCTGAGTGCCAGCCCTTCACCTAGCCCACTGAGCCACCCAGCCGCTAAAGATCTCTTTAGTCATTGGTCATTGGCCAAAAAATTACGATGGCTGAGAAAAGCAACCAGAAAAAGAATAATAGAAATTCTGTGCTTAACGTTTTATTTTGTGGACCAATTTTAAACGCCTGTATCAACATCAGGCACAATACTTTCTACGTTGGTAGGGGGGAGACATGTTAGAAGTTGGTTATTGAGGACGACTAAGAGGGTGTACTTAGTGTTTATTACATAAATTGGTGGGTAAACAGTGTGAAAAGCAATATGTATGACGTTAAACGTTGCTTTACACAATGTTTAGATCCCATAATGCCCGGTTACGGTGGCTGTTTTGGTCCAGTTGTTGCACTCCAAGCACAGAACCTATTCAGACTGAAAAAGCTTAGAGCAAACCGGAGCTCGGTCCAATTGGAAATGAACCGAGAACACCTCAAAAGATGAGTCCAAGAGTGGTTCCCTTTCCTCTTGGGTGGATTAAGACAAAAACATTGTTCTGGATTATCATCACTTAAAAGAAGTAATACCATGAAAAATCCACTTTTTGAGCTTTTAAGTGTATTTTACTGTTCAGTCCTCAATTATAAAGAACCCCAAATCTGTATTTTGATTTGGTCATGCATTTGTGAGTAATCCCCTAAAAACCTGCGCTCTCAACAGCAGTCTCTCCCATACCCACAAAAACGAGCAGGTCTTCACAATCTAACATAAAATAACACATACTGCATATATAATTTGTTCTTTAGTGTTCCAGAGGTAATATATGATCATATAGATGGATATAGTTTACTCTGAAAGGCTTAAGAAAATCATGGTATGGCCCCTTTTAAGTGAACCAAATGTGTCAGAATAAACTCTTACTCACATTCACCTGTACAGAACTTGACCATAATGGGTATAGTGAGGTTTTGGGTTGTCCGGACCCGAGAAGGATGGTAGAGAAGAGCGGCCGCAATTTAAGGTGAGCACAGGAATGTTTTGCACTGCCACCTCAAGGGACGTTGTTGAAAATGGAACAAACGATTCCCATGCGTGTGCTAAAGATTTCATTAAGTATTTGTAAGTTGGATGCACTTGGGTACGGTGAGCCCTTACACTACACTGTAGTTAGTAAGATGCAAGTACTGGTCTCTATGTGATCCGCAACTCCACTGCTTTTGCTCTACGGGATCACCAAGCCGTCCGTCTTGCTATTTCACATGGACCACCTGCATATTCTATTAAAGGTTTGTCCATTTTTGGCTGCAGACAGCCTGTATGAGGGCAGATGTGACTAAAGCATAATGGTGTTGGAACACTCTACAGGTCAGCCTGCATATCTACAAGAAGCGTCAACAGTGGACATCAGAATTGGGTCAATATATCCTGGTCCAACAAACGTTTTTTATTTTTACATCGGCTGTGTGATATTTTTTTACTGCTTACATGGAAAAGATTTGGTGCAACAAGGAAGACTATAAGGATTGCTTGCTGCAATATTTCGCCGTAAAGCCTCAGATTCAGCTACACACCTGGATCTTTCCTGATATCATGTCATATGTGATATACATGTCTTACCTTTAACTCACAGAATAGCCTCCTGTTTGCATCATTTACTTATCTCTACTATATGTCTGGAAGAAATTGGCATTGTAAAAAAACAATAAATTTACCTGGAAAAACGCCTCTATTCTCCTGTAGATACTCTGCCATAACAAGACAATAGCAGGCTCTCCCTCGCTGATTAACATTGGAAATGCAAGCAATTCACAGTTATTTTCTCTCTAATTGTTTGGTTATGGGCTGCTATATTTTAGACAGAGGGGACCCCATTGACCATATCGAAAACACTGGCCACAATCACAATGGCTTCCCGCGAGGCCTTGTGCTAAAGCCCAGCAGCGTCAGAAGTTATTGGGGGGAATTGACCAGCCAAGTGTCCGTCACTCGATGACCTTCACCCTGCGCTGATCTTTGCTGTTTTGCATCAAAAATCAAACGCCCCAAAAATTGGAGGTCATAACTGTGGTGGTTGAATTTCGGAGGTTTTACGAGTCTTATATCAGTATCCCGATAAGGTGAGATTCTCAATCCAATCTGCATGGCTTTCTCCAGACAATCCCCCACACACTCATGAATCTTCCAGAAATTCACCTACCACCCACCTCTGTGTCTTTAGCGGCCTTTCCACCAGTCCCCCTCTGCGGGTGTTTTCCTTCCTCCGCAGTGATGTGCTTCCTGTTCACCCCTTATCGCTGCATACAAGCGCACACACGTCTAACCGCTCCACAGGCCTCTGCCCATCAAAGGCAGCTCTTTATGTTAAAAATAACATGCAGATTTTATTAAAATGAAAGAATTCAATAATTTATCAACGTTTGGTTGTTAAAAGTTGTCTCAATAATGTCTTTGTTGAGCCAGGATTTAGTAAGCTGTAAAAATAAATATTTTTTTTAGTTGTAATACATTTATTCAATTGGTGTAAGAGTCCAAAAATATGTTTGAAATTTCAGTTATTACTTATTGTTTCCCTTTTTAGAGGTCTAAAATGTATGTTTTAAATTATTTACACTGTTTGACCAGTGAGAGTTTTATTGAAGTGTCCGTCCATCTACTTAGCTCTCCATTATCCATCACCCGTCCCACGCTTGCTAGTTCCCTCCGTCTCCTGCCTCCTCTTGCTCCTCTCAACACAATTACTCACCGCATGACAAATGACTGGCTCTCGCTGCCGTGATATCAAAAAGCCCCGGCCACTTCTAAATGAAGGCACTTTGGCAGCCCTGTGCTCCCTGTGCTTATCGGCGGGCGAGCAGTGCCCCTGGCCGTCCTGCTCTCCTTCCTCCCCCTTCTCCACCACCTCTGCTCTCCATGCCCTTCTCAAGGGGTTTAGTTAAGGGAGCCACATAGAGGGCCAGCCCGTCTTGATTTATCTCCCTTGCCCCTCTGCCCAGCCACTCAGGCAGGCCGAAAGAGCCGACGAGGCTCCAGCGGGTCTCTGCTCGAAAGCTCGGCATTAGCTGAAATAAACCATTCTGCCGCCCAGTGAAAAATGTCCTCTGATTGGCTAATTAATCAGTCAAAAGGGAACGACGCGGTTTGTGACTTGAGGGACCCAAGCGGGCGACCGCAGAGGGCCTGCTGATAAATAGACTCCCCGCCGATTCATACATCAAGAAAAGTTGGTCATTTTTTAAAGCCGCCTGCTGAAATGAAAGGTGGAAACAAGCTGGAGTTTTATTTTTTCAACTGCGTGTGTTTTTCTTTGAAAATTGGGGATCATTAAAAATTATTTGATGTGTTTTTGCATTTTTTTTCTCCCTGTTTTTGCAACGGCTGTTTTAACGGACATTGGAAATTTTTCCTGGCGTTCAAGATCAAAAAGCAAATGATAAAGATATTTATATTTTTGTTGTAATTTTTATGCTGATTAGCTTTAATTAATTCCATGCATAAGATGAGTTTTTAAGAGATGAATGTCTTCGTTTTTAAGATGAAAACCAACAAGATGTCTGACTTTCATGTTCAGACTTTGACTGCCTCGAACATTGAAGTCGTTCCAGTATTAATCCTTTCATTTATATCTCTACTCCCTAAGTGTCAAGGAAGAAAAATGGCCGAGTATAATTTGGTGCAAGCCTTGTTTTGACTCCTGAACCTCCAGTCAGACAGGGGACAGGGTGCGCCTGGCTCTCGGGTCAGCGTGACCCCTGCTGCTTCTCCCACTCCCACTCCTGCTCAGGCACAAAAGACATAGGATCCAGCTTCGTCGGGTGGCACCTGTTGCCAGCGTTTCTGCCCACGCGTCGTCTCCATGAAGGATCGCGCGTCAGCAGGTGCTCCCCTGATACCGCTGTTAGGGAACACGGTGCCGGGGCGACCCGGGTTGGAGGGCTTGAGCATTTGGCAGATGCGTCTTGGAAGCACCAGGGAGCTAATGGGTGGAGTCTAGCAGTGGAAATTTGCTGACAGCTCAGAGACACTGACCACAAAAATGATCCGTAACCTTGGTTACCAATAAGGACTGTTACTAGTATCGCAAATCATTTTTTGTCAGCTTGATTTTATTAGCAATCAAATTGTTTTCTTCCTTCTTAAAATTATTTTGAACCGTTTTTGTCTATCCATATCTTCAGCTTCCTTTAAACAATTGTATCCATTCAGCTGTTTAAATATTTTGCGCATTAAAATCGTTATCAACTTTTTTTTCCTTTTTGTTTTTTTTTCCCCCTAAAATAGCAATTTGCAGCAGCTTTTGCTCATTAATGATGCAAATCTGTTCAGCTCCTGGTGGACATTTAGGTCCTCAAAAATGTTGAAATTTTCCAAAACGTATTTAAGTTGACATTTCCTTGTTGTATAATGGCAGTCAGAGGAACAGCTGCTTCAACTAAACCTTTTGAAGATACCTCCTTCTACAATTTCCTAGAAATTTGCTGTTCAAGCTTTAAAAAATAGTTGTAGTACAAGACTGTTGCACTATATATATTCTAGCTATATTAAAGAAAATGCATTTTTTGCTTTTAATAGACTACTATTAAATTAAAATGTTTTTATTTTCTCTCACCTGATTTCCCAAAAATAAATATGCACTTTTTACTTCTGGTGCAAAGTAAACATTAGGGGTGATAGGAAAAAATGATTTGTTGATATATCGAGATATTTCATTTGGCAATACTTTTTTTTTGTATTAAAAATATTTTGCCATGGAAATCAGACAATATTAACTGTCCCCTTTAACTCTTGTGCTATCTAATGGGGTCCAGATGACCCCAGCCTTACATTGACGTGTTATCCAAACGTGGATGGAGGTGGACAGGATTTCATGTCTGCCACGGACACCAGTGAAAATCTAAAATAATTGAAAAAGAAAAGTTCAGCGCACCTTCTTGTAGGGTCCAGATGATCCCACTCCTAATGCCAATATACTTAGGAAGGCACAAGGTTTAAGAACAAATATTTCTTAATTTAGCCATTTCCATTTAATTAACATGAAAAGTCACATTAGATCTTTGAAGAAAATTGTAAAAAAATGTTCTGGTACAGTCTCAGGAAATATTGTGATATGTGTCGACGTGAGACACGTTTCATGATGCATATCAAATCATCAAACTCTAGTTAATACAGACCCCTAGTAAACATGTATGGACGCAAAGAACTGTTCCAAGTACAGTATTTGCAAGATTTGGAGATAGAATAAATACATTTTCCTACATTTTTTTTACTAGTCAGTTTGAAGATCATAGTTTTCACCTTCGCTGCTGTTGAAATTATTTGTCTTTCGGTGATTCTTCCACCTCCAGATAATTCTCTGTATCCTACATCCATGACCCTCCTCTTTGGTCTTCCTCTAAGTCTCCTTCCTGGTAGCTCCAACCTCAGCATCCTTTTACCAACATGATGACCATTCCTCCTCTTAAAGTGTCCAAACTCTTCTTCTAAACATCCTACGTGAGCTGTACCTGTGGTGGATTTGTTCCTCATCCTCTCTGTCGTCTCTCTTTAACCTTAATGAATGTGTAAAGATAAGCTTTTTTACTTTACAATTTAAATGTCAAAACTTGCCAAGAACACGTCCTGAGTTTCTCTGAAAAGGTCAACTCCACACCTGTGCCACCATGTTGACACTTTCCGATTACCTCAATACAAGAAAACTTGAATGAAAAAGAAATGATCCTTGGTACCAGGATATGCCTCGTGGTTGCAGGAGTGATGCTAAAATACTCAGGAGCAGGATAATTATCGCCTGGCGGAGCTAACCACCCAAAGATTTTCAGCCCCCGGCTGTTTACAGTCACAGACGACTGTTTAATCACTGACTCTTTAATCTAATAAATCACAGCTGGGGAAAATAATCACAGCATCCTCCCTCCCTGGGGTTGGGGCGTGGAAACCCCAGTGTTCAAGAGGGGGCATATTCGGTTCCCGTTTGCAGTGTTCTACAAGCACAGGGCAGTCATGCTGCATGCATAATGCTGTCTTCATTTGTTACTGATGATAAACGCTCTTGCAGCGGGGACAAAGTGCAATATTTCAAGGCTTTTTTTCCCCCCGTTCAAACTATCCGACAGTTACTCCGCTTTGTTAAGAATTCTTGCATATAATGCATCAAGTTTTCATCATTTTTAGACTTTCACTTTAATATTTTTGTCATCTTTGTAATAAAGATCGAGCATTTGGAAAATCTGACTGACATATTTTCTTATTTGCCGGGGAATAACAAATCCACCTGTTTTTCTGTCCGCCCACGTCAGGCGCATGAACGATGGGCCGCCGGACCGCCGCAGCTCATCAGGGAGAGACAGCTGGCTAATCAGGCCCTGATCCATACACCCTGAGTATTACCAAATTTATTATTGTGGCAGGACAATGAGGGCATAGTCGCGCAATTACAGACCCAAGCAATATTGGCTAGAAATTATAGAGCGGAAAAAGCTAGTAATGCAAAGAGGCAGTTTTTAAGAAAATGAATGGGCAACAGCAATGGTGTCAAGTTCTAATTAACATCCAAAGGGTGTATCTTTAAAGGAGTAGAGCTGTGTAGAACTTTTTAATTGGGTTTTACACTATTTTAGGGACAATGTGTTAATCTAAATCATTTTAAGTTCTGCGTTAACTATTTACTTCCACTATATAATTTATTTTAATGTAAGCCGAAAGGTGAAGAAGAAGAAGTCATAATTGCAAAGTCCTAAAGTAGCTTAAATGAAGATCATTTTAAGCCGTCCTCGAAAAATTAGATTAAACAAAAGCTCAATTTGAAAAAAATAGCTAAAGGAACCACTTTATTTTTTCCAATCTCTCCAAACTTATAAATAATTTTAATACAAAATAGAAATAAAATGGAAACATTTACTTTTTTTTTTTTTTAACCATGTTACATTGCTTTTTTTCTATCACATTGCTGGTTAGCACCCCACTTTGGTTGTTGCAAAGTAAGATTTTATCTCGAGTAAGATGACATCCAACAATTGCAACAATTTTTTTTTACATCTAAATTGAGTCCAAACTTTTATTTTTACCATATGTTATGTAAATGTTGCCGTATCATGTGTAATTTGCCCCCACACAGGTGTGCTTAGTGGCGCACCTGTTGCATCAAAAGAAATGTAAAATAGCAGCTGAGAAATACAACAAATCTTTAAAAGTAACACCTCATGTAAAATCTTCCTCAGCACTGTCGTAATGCACACCAAAGCAGCAAAAACCGACAAATGAATCATCTCCGGTACTTGTTCTGTTGCGCTGTTCTGGTTGCATCACATCAGAGAACAATTTAACAGAAAATGTGGAGTGCAAATAAAAAGAAAGTGTAATAAAGGGTTTCAGCATCCATTTATTTTTAAGCTGTTCTCATCTTTTTTCCCTGGCTGTGGTGCTGCATCACCAAGACGAAATAGTGTGCGTCTGTGCAGCTTACCCACAGAACTACACTTGTAAGTAATTGTATGGCCTAGCCAGGTTTTTTGCTGAACAGCATCCTATTGAACTGAATTACACGATTGCTGTCAGTGGAATCATTTTGCTGTTTAGCCAGCAAAACAATGTTTTGTCCGATAAATTACTTAATTCGAAGACTGAAATGGAATTGAGGGGATAAAGCTGTGTTGTCCTGGTGTCATTATCCGCCTTCAGCTGCTCCACAGCTATTAGGTTCATTAAAGCAGGGCTCTCCCATCTCCATTATGGCCTGTCCAGGTACAAACAGAGTCTCATTATTTTCACATTATCAAACTTCTCAACTTCGGTTACTGTTGTAGCTTTTTAAACGGTTTTATTTTGAGAAACAGGCCTGCTCTCTACCTGTTGAAGTTTTTGTAAACATTAGGTCTGTCAGGTCTGCTTCATTTTTAGCTGCACACTAGCTGCGTTTCCATCACACATATGCGTAAAACTTTATCAAAATTCTAGAAAGTTGAAAAAGCACCATCACAAACCAACGCACATGACAAGTCATTCAAAAACATGGATGTGAACAATACTTTTATACATTAAACTTTCTGACACAACACTAGCGCTTATCATCAACTATCAAAGACGTATGCATCTTGTTCAGGCCATGAAGCAGTAAGATACATGGGAGCGGCTACAGATGAAGAGATTTTTTTTTTTAGAAATAGTGGTTGGTGATTTTACAGAGGAGTTGTGGCTCCAAGAATTCCACAACTTTTGATGATTTGTCTGATGCTGTGGGACCTCTTGTGTCCCCCGCTGTGCACTACCCAAGGTCAAGGTATAGACATGGCATATGGGTCTTGGTCACGTGACTCATTTAATTAAAAAAAGTTTCCACTGCAGTTTTGTGAAATATGTCAATTTTGGTACGCCTCAAAAACTCCCTCCTCCAAGTGCAAAAACTTTTTCAGATAAATCAGAGTTTTTTCTGAATTGTGGTGTTTCAATTTGGCAAATTTATTATCACAAATCCAATTTGCGCAATTTCATAGTCAATGGAAGCGTAGCTATTGACACTATCTTCTTCAATGTTTTTTTTTTTTTTTCTTACTTCACTAAAATTCTTTGCCTCACAACCCAATGGGGCCTTGATCAAGTCAGGATTTGTTTAGGTGCCACAAGTGACCCCCCCAAATCCCAAGGGCATTGTACGACAGCATCACCCGCTTGTACATCTTTAAATGTATGCAACTTACATTAGCCTTACGAATACTTTGATATACTTACCACGAGTGCGATTATGGCACATTCCGTTTTCATGAAGTCCCTTGTGGCCGTACAAGAGAACTGCAAAACACCCCTCAAAAACTCTTCAAAGGCCTGGATGACCCCGTACGGGTCAACCCCCATGGATGTGACAAACTCTTAAGCCAAACATTTACATGTTTTGAAATGCTAAAACGGCCCTTATGGTCTGGAGGTAAAGAGAAATCTTGGTAGGCCCTAACTAGAAATATATATATATATAGTTTTTTGAAACATCTGAAAGAGGAACCCAGCAGACATATGTCACACCTTACTCACTTATAGTGGGGTTGAGGGCATGGACCAGGGGTGCCCAAAGTCAGTCCTCAAAGGCCGACCTCCTGCTGGTTTTACAGAAACCCTTCCTTATCTGTTGCTGTTTACCTGGATGAGGTGTTTAGTTCTTCCCCTCAATTTGAAGTGGCAGTTTAAGTGCTAGTGTGTTTTAAGTGCTAGTGTGTCCGGGATTATAAATTTAATTTCATCCCAAAGGGGCCCAAAGTATGGGGTAAAGCGCGTTGCGCTGAGAAGCACTCTTCTTCACATGGGTGCACTCTGAAGCACAGACGTTTAGATTTAAATCTAATTACTTTTTGTTGTAGCGTGACCTTTTTAATGTTATGAAATCGCTGTTGTTATGTGTATTCAAGCTCTGGAAGCTCCGCGATTATTGATGACGTCATCGAACGAAAGTAACGTCCAAAATATTAGACACTATTTTTTCCTAACCCTCCATTTGGAAGGCCAAATGAAGGTGAAGGGAGAAGCTCAAAGAAAGTGCTAAAACATGATCAGACAAATTGATAAATTTTCTGGAAGAGGATGAACCACCTTCACGTCTGAAGCTGTTGCTCAGACACAGAAAAGGGTGTAATGTGCTTGAATGAGTCACTTACCCAAGTTCAGGTTTTCATAGGGTGGAGTTGACAGACCTAGTCATAAGGACTGGTCTGCTGCAGTATAAAGAAACCTGAAGCAAATATTTAATCTCTTAATTTACTGGTTAATCTACATTCTTGTCCTCACACTCAGTCCCAAAATAAAAAACACATTTTATTTATAGGTTGTTAAAATGAGCCTCTTTTATGGGGTTGTGACTCTCTATTGGGATATAGGATGAAGGTTCACAACTCAAGACAACCCGAGAGCAAAGAGGTTGGAATTCTATATGAAAGAGTCAGGTTTGGTTTAGATGTTTGATGCTGACGAGACTTTTCTTGGATCTTATAAGGAGGTTTAATGTGTTTGTGTAGAGGCTGGGTCTCTGCTGGCCTTAGAATGCCTCTGTGACTTTCTGGAAAGTTGAGTAGAAAAGGTGTGGGCCTCTACACTTGTGTTGTTGTAACCTTAACACATATAGATGGTTGGATTGTTTTTCATTGAAATCTTTGTTGCCTTTCTATTGTTGAAATCTTAAGTTGCAGAAAAGATGGTTTGAAGAAAATATAAAATTGTGTGCCTTTTGAAAGATTTCTTGTACATTTGGGAGTTTATGTCTTCATACTCTGATCTTGAAGCATTTAAGCATATTGTGGTCCTAAAACCTCTGCAGAACCACTCCAAAAAGTCAGTAACACACAGAACTTTCCCCCAGAACTTCCACGAAGCCTTACCATCTTCTCTGTTGGCTTGATGGACTCTCACTAAATCTGTTGGCTTCTGCGTTTTGGCTCCTTGGCACGTCTCCTCCGACTGGCCTTCCACTGGCCACATTAAGCACGGGAAGATAGAACTGGAGTGTCTTGAAGGAGGCGGCCTGTTGAATGTCTTCCCACCCTCTCCTTTTCTCTGGGACCCTCCACGGACCCTCCCTGTGTTCCTTGCCCAGCCCCCGCCAGGGGAGAGAGTGAAACAGGAAGGACCCGATAGCCAGCCAGGCCGCTCCTCTGCTGAAGGAGCCTTATCTCGGGGCTGCACACAGTGCACTGAGCGCATCCTTTTCCTGGGGTTCTGCGTCTGCGAGGGGAGGGGGTAAAGGAGGAGAAAGGGTAGACATGGCTTGATATAGGTGTGTTCTTCAACCTTGGATTTCTTTGCCATGTTTTTTTGGGTCCCAGTTGCTATCAAAACTCTGTCTACAAGTGGATTTTCTGCTAAGCTGTCCGGTGTTTACACGTCTTTCAACAAAGTGGCTTCATTCTCAATGAGTTTAACAGGATTTTAGTGCAGTGATTTAGAAATACTGCTCTTCAAACGACGATCCTATTTTTATGAAAACAGTTTTTATTGAGGCTCTGTCACTCTCATGTGGCGCAGAGGTAGAGCGGTATACCTCTGATGGAAGGTCACAGGTTCGGTTTCCGCTTTGCCTGCTAACAAGTCAGTGTCCTTGGGCAAGACGGTTAACCCCACGTCGCTCCAGGTGGTTAACAGGTTGGCACCATTTGTGAACAATAGGTAGTTTGTGACTGACTTTAAAGCACTTATTCCATATTTAAGGTGAAAAGCGCTATTTAAGTACACACCATTTACCATTTTACCAAAAGAGATGAGCTCTTATTTTCCTTTCACATTTTTTTGTTATGAATTCATACAAAGGTAAGCATCCTGCAGCACATTGAAAAGCATAAAATAAACTCATAAATTGGAATTTGCAAAAATGAATTAAACTGAATTCATTAGGGATATAAAATATTTTAGATAAGTATGAAAAAATTGATTGGGCAGTGGAAGTAACAGCAGTATTGTTAGGGATGGAAAAAATAGATGTGCATAGAAAATTGATCGAGCAATTGCAGTATTGTTTGAAAACCACAGATATGAACAAGATTATGTTGTTTAAAAGGTATAAAATCAATCATCGATTTCTGGCAAACTGCAGTTTCTCGTTCTGTTTTTTCCTACCGTCTTTGTCTTTTAATGTACATGCGATGCAAACAGCTTGCTTCTTCCAATTGAGTACTTGAATAAATGTATCTGTCAAATGCCATGGATTATTATTTAAAGCTTTAAATGCCATTTAATTAAGAAATGTCTAGATTTGAGCATTTTTGGTAAAAGAATCGGACTGTATGTTTCAAGATGCGTAGCAAATCATGTTAGAGAGTAAGATGCACACCCTTAGAATTCATACAAAATAAATTAAATCAAATTAATGATTTAAACTTAAGTAGTTTGCAAGCTTCATACTTCCTGCCTCCATTTTTGACCATTCATCAAGGGGAGGCAAATATTAGAATGAACTGAGATCAGTCCTTAAAGCAAAACAAGTCAGTCAGTTCACTTCTAGCTCAAATTATAGCAAACTTCAAATTTCTGGCAAAAGAAAATAAATGCAAAAATTAACTTTTTTTTATTTGAAAACAAAAAAATACATTTTTGCATGTAAATGACTTTTTAATTAAAAAAAATGTTAAAAGTCCTATAAAACATTTACTAGGATGACTTATTTCTGCTGAAACCTTTAGTTAAACCCAGGAATGGAAGTCAAGTTCACAATGTAAACTTAATAAAAATGGAATTTACTTTTTGAACTGCTTTGCAGTTTCTTACTTGCATGTTTTCTTCAGCACCACGGCGAGGAGGATCTCCAGGGCTGCCAGAAACGCAGCCCGGATCAGTGCGTTTGTGTGAGTCCAGCCTCTGCTGGACGCAGCTCTTCTCCTGCTGTCGGATCAGAATCTAATGGAGATCCCCAGGCAGTGAGGAAGGACCACAAACCCGCCTCACGCCGCCTCACCTTGCTGATGAAGACGATGTTCCTCTTCGTCACTCTCCCCTCTCTCATTTCGCCTCTCTTGAGAGTAATTTCAAAGGCAGTTCTAAAATGGCCCCCAGCCATCTTCCCAAATCCCAGTTACATGTTGTTTGGCGCTGTCAGCGCTAAGCCCCATCTCCCCTCTCCCAAGCAGAGAGGATGCCATTGTGCAGTAACAGGGAATATAGATTTTCTCCAGGATGTTGGAAAGTTTTGTTTAATGACACCTAACCTGAAAAAGCTCCATCCTCTTTGTTAGAAGTTTTTTTCTAGTTAAGATTTTGAAAACTTTGTTTTAGATGAAATCCTCATCAGTGTAAAAACAGCCACTTACAAAAGAAAAAAAAAATAAGAGGAAAATTTGGAAAAAAGCTCTTTTTGAATTAACACTTAAGAACTTTCTCATTGGAAGACCACTTTTTAAATATTTATGCCGTAAAGTAACTTTGATCTAAACTCTGCGTTTAGCTGCGCTGTCGGGTTGTTTTAGCCCTCAGAAAAAACTATACAGATCTGATGTAATCTCACTTTAAGAGCTTAAAGGCCAAACCTTGAGGCGACTTCACAGAACTCAGTGTTTTCAATTTATCCTTAATCGGTGGGATTTGAAAAATGTCGCCCGCTTCACCATCGGAAATAATCCGCAGAACGGTGGCATTGTTTAACGCGGTTCTCCAGAGGAGCTTCTGTATTCTTTTGGACAAATCATTATGCATTGAGTAGGTCATTAGGAAAATGAAGACAAATGGCTCGCACGCTTGAGATGACAAATTGTTCGTGCTGCGGAGTTAAAATCTGCAGCTTTTTATGGCCTTTTTACAGTTGTGAAGTTAGCCGTGTTTAGTGTTTAAGGCTGGAGGGCGGAGTTTATGACGGAACTTACAGAGTGTATTGAAACATGGAGAGATTGTGTTTTTTATCCTTAATGAAATAATGGGTTGAAAACATATTAAAAAAGATTCCAAATCTACTTATATTATACTAAACACCATTTTTAGCAACAGATTCTCTCAAACAAAAAACGTGCTTCAATCATCTTTTGATCTATTTACAAAGCATTCTCAATGCTCAGTAAAAACTGTAGTTTTCTTGAACATAGTTTCTGCATTAGAAATTTGCCTCAGAGTTGTGGGCGTGACTGTTGGCACTGAGCAACCCCGCCCCCTTTCCCCTCCCCATTGCTAAAAGCTCTCTTATTACGCTTTCTCCCACTAGCTTACAGCCCCTCAACACCCTAACTTTAGCAGTGCAACAAAAAAGCAATATTTTAACTATCCAGACATACAGTTTTGATCCAGATTTTACAAAGACTTGCATGGATCTAGTCGTCTACAAGTGGATGCATCAGAATGGAGCAGAGCAGCAGCTTGAGGCCCGCCAAATGTAGATTTTATGTCGCAATTAAAAGCATTTTTTTCCATTTGCTGCTAAATCCTAACAATTTGAATATAGAAATACTTTTTTTTTTTTTTTTTACAGATGTCCTGCATCATCAGAAAAACACCATTTTAATCAGAGCGGGTCTTTAATGACTGGAAAAATGACGATTACAGATTACTATCAACTCCAGGTCCATATAACATTTTTAAAAAGGGGAAAGTGGGTTTTATAGAACAAGTGGATGATGTTGGATTGTTTTAGTTTGAATTTCTGTGGCAGTAATCGGGGGGGATTAACGTTGGATGCTGACTCGGCAAAGAAAGTCCAAGAGCAGAACCACAAAACGCCGTTCTCAGATTGAACAGTTGTGTTGACTGTACTTATTTTTGGGCTTGAACACCTTTTGTCACATCGACGTCCTATTTGAGGCTTTTTGAGGCATTGTGGGTAATCTCTGAATGATGATGGACAATCACTTAAGCTTCTCTGTCTGCCATTGTTAGCTCGTGGTGTGCAGCTTCTCTAAATGCTTCTCTGTTGTGTCTCTCTGGTCTAGGAGAGCAGCAGCAGTGCCTCCCAAAGTGAAATTGAGGAAAATGGGACGTCAAGTGCCGTGGAGCTGGACACAGAGTCCATCACCAAGACGGTGACCAGTACTCTCACCATGCAGGAGTACTTTGCCCAGCGAATGGCTCAGCTGAAGAAGAATCGTGGAAACCACAGCGCAGTACTTCCAGCGAACTCTGAGACTCAGGAAGAGCTTACTGCAGGCCACACCGACGATGCAGCAGAAGAGCCCAAAAAGAAAAAGAAGAAGAAAAAGAAGAATAAGGAGCTTGTTGAGGAGGTGGTAGACGAGGAGAGCAGCTCATCTGTCGTCATTAAGGACAAAGAAAACCAGGAGAGAAAGGGTTCAAGGAAGAGAAAGACAGAAGGTCTAAATGACACAGATGAAAAGGACGGCTCCGCAGATGTAGAGTTAAACTCAGAACACCTGTCTTCTTCTAAGAAAAAAAAGTCAAAAAAGAACAAAAAAGAGGAGCCGATAAATAGTTGTGATTCCCCTGAAAGTGTGGAGATCGTACAAACGAAGGAACAGGACTGTTTAGTTATAGAGAGTGAGGCGGAGCAGGTGGAGAAAAAATCCAAAAAGAAGAAAAGAAAGAGGCAAAATCAAGATTAGGAGGATGAAGATAAAATGAGACATTCTTCACCTTCAATGTTTATTCCTGTTTCCACATGTATGCAGCAAATACATTAAGAGAAATCCTGTCAATCAGGAGTTTATGGCTAATATGATATGATCTCAAATATAAATGCATCAATCTGTCGTTTTTTTAAAAAATCATACATTTTCTGACACATAGATTAAAATTTTTTCATTTTTTTCAAAAACTGGAAAAAAAATGAATTTGCAAATGTACTTGTTTCAGTTTTTTTGGATAAATGAAATATTTTACCTAAATCTTTACAAAAAAATGTCTGGATAAAGTTTCGTCTGAAAAATGTCAAACTTTAAAGCATTTTTTAATAAAGACATTTTTTTTGCAAGTTGGGTATTTATTTATTGTTCCACCTAGATAACACAAAGAGGAAAAAGTTCAGTCCTGTCTGTTCGTGAAAACCGCACGTACGCTGTTGACCTGCGAAACGTGTAACATTATAGCTGGAAATTCTCAACGCTGAAGAAATCCAACGTGACACTTGTCCTTTCAAGTTCAATACCCGACTCGAGATGTTTCGAAATAATTTGACAGACGTGACTTTGTTTGGTTCCATACCTGCATGGCGTGAGTCAGAGGAGGAAAGAGGAAAAGGAGGCAAAAGTATTTGACTTTTGTTAAAGACGGGATTTTCTTTGACTAAAGAAAGCTTGACGCCTCCTTAAAGCATCTCACGTTTGGACATACATTTTCCATCTGTTGTCGTCATATACCACTTGAGTGTGATTAGGATTTGTCACGTCTGTCTTTTACCCAGACCAACCAGTTCCAAAATACACCATAGTCATATAATAAAGTTTAACTCTTCAAAATAAACTAAAAGGCTGCAAAAGCTAGAATTTACAATTTGCCTTTAGTTAAAAGAAGTGTAAAAATAACCTGCTTGGAAAGTTAGCATGAAAATAAATAGTTCAACCTTGTCATCTTAAACCCACAAGACAGCACAAGGGTTAAAGCAAGCACATGTTCATGATACTTTGTCTTAAAAAAATATGGATCTTCTGTGGAGTCGTCTCTTAAAACGGTTTTCTAAGCATGTTTTTCCGCTTTAAACCAGTGAACACGATTGAGTTCTAAAGTATTTTTTTGATACGTAAGAACTCAACAGATGGAGATACATTCAAAAACAATACAATATAATTTACCATTAGATTAATTCAATTTAAAAGTTACTATAAATACTATAAAAAAAACAAAAATGATGAGTGAAAAATTATTTGTATTGGAATAACAGCCCCATATTATAATCAAACCTCCACCATGCTTTACTTCAGGATGTTTTCCTAATTTTCTCCAAGTGTTTTTGTCTTTAAAAATATATAATTTTGAGCAAACGTATAAAAGTTTGGGGTAAGAAACAAAATAATTATCAAAAACTAAAATGTTTAATTTTAAAACTTTTTTGAGTATCTGACAGACATAAAATCACATTTATTTTATTTTATTTTTTACTGATTTTCAATATTTGACTTAATTTTCTGAAGCTAATATAACCTACACTCTATGTTTAAGTGGAGTATAAGAAAACAATTAAAAACATTTTTTTTATTTTGTGAATGAAGCCTTTTAGAAATCTCTTGAGGCTCAGCATGATATCTCGGGATTCTTTTAATGCCTTTAATAAAGCTGTTTTTATTTCCACAGAAAATATAAAAAAAATCAGTACCAAACATATTTATTTGCTAGCACATTCACCCAAACTGTATTAAAGCTGGGACATTTCTTAAAAATGACCCCGTTTGTTGCAGTTTTATTTTTTGCATCTGTAAATATAAATTCTGATTAAACGAGTTCAAGTCACTCACATCTCAAATTAGTTATTTGTGTGTTTAGCTTTATAAAAATGTGAAAGTGTTAAATATTACATTGCTTTATACAACTTTTTTAGGTCTTTAAAATGCAAAATATGCATTTTTTTCATAGAATTTGAGTGTTTGCAACATTTAATTCCATCCGAGGAAATTTTATATATTTGGTTTTGAGCTTTAAACATTTGGAAAATTGAAAATCTTCCAAATATTTTATACTTTTTTTTTTAAAATCCTGTCCTATTTTTCTTTTTTAAATAATATGTCCAAAGTAAAATATTATCACCATCATACCTGTAGAACATTAAATTATATCTTAATTTGTTATGAAAAATCGAACTTTTTTTCCTTTACATTAATTTCGTAGATCTTAAAATTAAATTTAGTGGCTTTAGTGTCCATTTCTGTTCTTTATTTTCCACCACAAATAACCTTTGTTCAAATTAGGATTAAAATCACCTCTCAACCCATCCTCGTCCTGATTTTCTTCTAAGGATCTTTGCGGTTGTGGAATTTGCCCACAGCTTTCACACACCACCTCCCTTAAAGCCTTAGTAACCACATGTCTTTTACTCTGAAAGGGGGAC
The DNA here is from genome assembly GCF_002922805.2 of Oryzias melastigma. Taxonomy (NCBI): domain Eukaryota; kingdom Metazoa; phylum Chordata; class Actinopteri; order Beloniformes; family Adrianichthyidae; genus Oryzias; species Oryzias melastigma. The sequence goes on along the minus strand of NC_050535.1, from coordinate 13,719,488 downwards.
GACAGGCGGCTGATGCAGCTTCCACCCACACAGTGTTTAACACATGCAGCTGCCGTTTCCCCATGAATAAAAGTCTGGATTTGGAGCTTTAATTTCGTCCATTTCTGTTCACGTTGGCTGTCCCGTGTGTCCTTTTAGTCACCCCCAACTTTTCCCTCAAACTTTCGCTGCTTGCACATTAATGTGGTTCATTTCAGAAGAGGAAGTGCAGGCCTATATATCAGTGATGTGCCTGCACCGTGCACAATCTGTGGCTTCAGGTGCCGTATCCTGTTCCTGTGTGGACCAAACTGGAGCTGACACTTCACTTTTATGACTTAGAGGTAAAGGCACCCCCACCCTGCTTCGTTCACAAACAAAGATGTGTGGAAACTCCATGTTACCTGTGTGCAAACACTGGATATTCTTCCAATTTGTTGTCAGGTTACTCCTTTTTCCACAGAAGGCCAGATAAGATACCATCTGACCTGTGATCAGGAGCTCATTTGAGCAGTGTGAGAGTGTGGGGGAGTGTGAGCTACTCCTCCTCGGCTGCAGCCAGAGAGTATCCTGTCAACAGGAACTCCTGAATTTGATATGCAACCGCCTTTGGCCACAAAGGGAAAACTGATTTGTTCGGAAAGTCTTCAGTGATTTCATGTCTTTGGTCAACCGTGAAGGAGGTCAAAATTTCCAAAAACTGTTCTGTGCCAAAATCTACTGTCTCTTGTAGTGACACTTCATTAAAAACACATACATAGAAAGTTTTTCGGGGGCAGAATGTGTTTTACTTGGCAACCTGTCTCTAAAAGAGCAAAGGAAATCTCAAAATGTCACTTAATCAGTGGAGTTTTCTGTGCAGAACAGGCTGCAAAACGGGTTGGGTAAGTTTGTCAAGCCATGTTTTCTTTGTTGACTTTAAAAAAACCTGAAATCTTCAAATGGTTTTAACAAGAAAAACTATCAGTGATGATTTTTGCTCAACATTTTCACTCCTAATCAGCAGCTCCTATAAATGAAAGTTGTTGTTTTGTTGTGAGGCAAGTTGGAGGAGTTGTTGAAATGTTGTGCACTCTCTCTTCCATTTACTGGGCTCAACGTGAAATCAAGGAGGAGTCGAGAGTCCTTCGGGCTTTCTCCTGGAACCTGCTCCTCAAATATAAAGCGCTTCTCCCATCCGCCAGGAAAGACTGAGCCATTACGCACGAGGAGGAGCGCGCAAGTGGTGCCCCCCTTAAAATCATTCCCGACAGAACTTCTTTCAAACACAGAGAGGAAAGCGATTTGAGCATTTGAAATCCTCTTTAATTTGCTGTTTTTCGTCAATTTTAGTCTAAAATTGATTGAGAGGCGCACTTTTTTTAAGTTTGGAGAGAGCGCGCGGCAGATGGCTGCTCTCATCAGCGCGTACTCGTCGTGGCCGGAGTCCTTCGAGTGTCCTTCGGGAGACGGAGACGGCCCTGATGGACACGGATCACACCGAACAGCCGTGGACAAGGCGCCGGAGCCGCGGATCCGGCGGCCGATGAATGCGTTCATGGTCTGGGCCAAGGATGAGCGCAAACGGCTGGCGGTTCAAAACCCTGACCTGCACAATGCCGAGCTCAGCAAAATGTTAGGTGAGAAAAAGTTATTATTATTATTATTATTACTTAAACATTTTCCTCTTTGACTTCATATATAAGTTTTTTGGGTGGTTTTGAGACTTTACAGGTTAAATTATTATTTTTAAATGGTTACATTCCTGTCCAGAACCCTGTAGAAAGTCTCATCATGTTTGTGTGCATCAAACACAACTTTGTTGTTTGGTGTTGAAGTGCGCTTTAACTAAATACATTTAAGTGTCTGTAAAAATAAAACCATTGAATACACATTAGGAAATGAGCACAAAAGAACACAACACAAAGTTTTTTGCACATTTAGATTTATAGTTAAACATAATTTAATGCTCTGGCGCGCAATTTCAAACCAACATGCGCTCCAGCTGCTGCGTCAAAGCTGAAATTTAACACAAGGGAAATTTTAAAGTCCTTTCTGTCACAGAAAAATAAGAAATAATGGAAGAAAAATGACTAATTAAAAAAAAAAAAAGGAATATTTTTTGTTAAAAATCTTAGATGAATGTAGAAAAAATAAGTTATACCATATGTTCTAGTTGTTTTCAGTCATTTTATGACTTAAAATATAAATTGAGAAGATAAAAGTGATAAAAAAATACGGGAAATAAATAAATAAATAAAAAGTCATAAACACATAATTTAATATGTGTAAAAAGTTTTAAGTGAAACTTAAGTTCTTTTCTTCTTTGCATACAGGAAAGTCATGGAAGGCCCTCACCCCCCCTCAGAAGAGGCCCTACGTGGAGGAGGCAGAAAGGCTGCGGGTGCAGCACATGCAGGACTACCCCAACTACAAGTACCGGCCTCGCCGGAAGAAACAGCTGAAGCGCATTTGCAAGAGAGTGGATCCCGGCTTCCTCCTGAGCGGGCTGGCTCCCGAACACAGCGCCCTGCCGGAGCAGCGGGCCCTCTGTCACCCCCTCGACAAAGACGAGGGCAGCCCCAACAAAATCAGCGGCGGGTTTTCCGGGGCGAGCACCGTCCTCCCCAGCGTCAGAACCTTCAGAGAACCTGCTGGCTCGAACAGCAGCTTCGACACGTACCCGTACGGCCTGCCAACTCCTCCTGAGATGTCCCCCTTAGACGCCATGGACCACGAGCACGTGCCCCCCACCTATTACTCGGCGTCGGGTAGCTCTTCCGTCTCCTGTTCTTCCTCAGCCTCCTGTCCCGATGAACATCAGACACACATGGGCAGCCCGCCTCCCTACCACACCGACTACACCCAGAGCCAACTCCACTGCGGGGGCACGCATTTGGGTCACATCCCCCACATGTCTCAAATTGGAGGTAGTGGTGGACCGATGCCTGGGCCCCCCATTCCTTACTACAGCTCTTCAACTTTTGCCCAAATTCACCACGGGCTCCACCAAGGCCACCTGGGCCAGCTGTCCCCGCCGCCAGAGACTCAGGGTCACCTGGAGACTTTAGATCAGCTGAGCCAGGCCGAACTTTTGGGCGAGGTGGACCGCAACGAGTTCGACCAGTACCTGAACTCCAACGGGACCAGCTTCCACCCGGAACAAGGCGGCAGCATGACTGTAACGGGACACATGCAGGCAGCATCGGCTGCACCGGCGTGTCCCAGCAGCAGCACGGAAACCAGCCTCATCTCTGTGCTCGCAGATGCAACCGCGGCCTACTACAACAACTACGGCATTTCGTAAGCGCCACCACAGACTAAAACGGACTCTGCAAAAGCACTCAGTTGGGAGGATTTTTTGCAAGGAAGGGGCAACAAACCGTTAAAATGCTCCAATATCCCCCTGACTGAGCAACATGAATTCTGGAGCCACAATGGAACAAAGAAATGAAGAAAAGGAGATGGACATCTCAGGGAAGCAGATCCAAGTGTCATGAAACTTCCAAAACCTAAAGAACAAATGTATAAAAAACCTGTTTGCCCACTTGTAAATGTTACTGTACAGATGCTCTACAGAAGTCGATGTCTTGCATAAATGTTCTGCTATTATCCCCGCTTTCCGTTCGAATGTTTGTATCATACGTTGTTGCTCTCATCGGTGTGGGAGTCTTACCTCAATAGTTGTAAGTGGATGAGGTTTTAGTCGGAGAAAAATGAAAAAGAGGAAAGAGCCATTTATACTCCGTCAATCTATGTTAATCAGCCTCTGCAATGAAAAGAATAATAATTGTAATTGTATGATGATTTAGGTTTATGAAGACAATAATTTAAAATAAAGGTCAGTCTTTTTTTTCTAAGAATTGTGGTTGCTGCGTGGACAAAACGAAAACGGCGAGCAGGAAACCGACTAGAAAAACTCTTAAAGCCTGAATTTATTTCCAGCTACAAAAAAAGTATGTTTTTGCCTTTAAGTTACAGGTAATTTTGGAATCGATTTGTCATATATTTGCGACAACATCCATTAAGGGGTTAAATAAAAGTCCATTGAACACAATTACGGCTATAAATGCAGAATTAAAGCGGGGAAAGTCTTTATTTTAGGCCTTGGAGAAAAGCTCATTCCTACACCCACCATGCCACGAGCTTTTTCCGCCCTCCGTCATGTCCCTTCTCTCATTTCCTCATTCTTTCATTTTATCCCTGTTTGGAGGATTAGTGTAAAATAGGCACATTTGTCGTCACTCGCCTCCCTCTCGACCGTCCTTTGTTTTGCTGGAGTCTTATTCTGGGTGCCATTCTGAGGCGCTGGACTTCCCCCACCCATTCCACACCCACTCCCTCGTCCCGTAATGCATCTCGCTGATACAGACCTTTTGTAATCTGCGTAAATAAAAAATGAAATTAATCTTGCAGATATTTTGCCCAATTCTGCTCACTTGTGATTTTTCTCATTGGATGAAAGGAATTTGGGGGCTTTTGACAAATCCTGGAGTCT
>NC_050535.1:13710315-13714984 GCF_002922805.2 Oryzias melastigma | reverse complement strand
GTGCTTCTTGTAAAGAGGATGTAGCGGAGGAGCGGTGTTTCCTGACTGATAAGGGAAAAGCCTCTCTCCATCAGGATGTTTGGGCCTGGCAGGGCCCGGCATTAAAGATCCAGAGAGAGGGAAGGGAACCCGCTGTTCAGCAAGCCAGAGGAAGCACCGCTCGGCTGATTAACATCTTACCTTCTCGTCTTTACTTAGCCCCGTTTTTCAGGAGAGCCTTTGAAACCTCTCGTACCTTTCTAAACAGATCCTGCTAACAAACACATGTGCAAAGCGTGACCTTCCCCAGAACCCGTTTCCGGTGGATGTGATTTAACCAACCAGAATGACAACATTCATCATGCAGCCGTCTTAGCAGCCAGTTAGCGCTTTGAGGTTAAGTCGTTACCCCCGTTTCGCTTCAGGGCTTTTTAAACTGCAGAGGGGAAGGCTGGCGACCATGTTCTGAATTTGGGATCCGGACAGGTCGACTCCCGGGGCATTGTGGGTGAAAAAGTGGTCTTTGATGGGGCTTCAGCTCCAGTGTTGTCAGGGGTTAGCTCAGGGTGCTGCTGCAGACTCCCTTGGTGAAGGCGACCTGTCTGAGCAATCACATCCACCACCTCGGGGTAGGACGCTGCAACACGGACAAGGACAGAGCGTCAACAAAGCACCGTCACCTCAGACGCCGCACAAGACGCTTGTTTATGCGCCGGGGAATCACTGACACCTAACTTTATTTTCAGCTTTATATCCTTTTCAAGATTGAAATTAGGGTAATTTCGGAGCCAAAATGGTTTGATGCATAATTGCATTAATCAAAATAAACAAAAATCTTAATTTTTTTTTGTTTTACTATCAACAAATATAACAAAACCTGACTTGTTTTTTTTGGACAAAAAATTCTTTAATCAATTTATCATACATATTTAGCTAAAAATCTATAAAATAATCACATTCTTGCACATTTTAAACATCTAAATACACATTAAAAATAAATACATTTAAAGAAGAACATAGAATATACATTTTTTTCAGTAAAATCCTTATTTTATTTGCAGTTTTTACACACCTATTATTTATTTTATAACTCCTAGAATAATGAATAATTATGAATATGTTTGATTTGATTTATTCAGGATTTTTCCTGAACTTCCTTCTTGTTTCACAGTCATTTTGCTGAGAAGCTGCTGTGTGAACTGGCAACAATTTGGGGTTCAGGGTTTTGTTTCAGGGCACTTTGGCAGTGAGAAAGGAAGGGGATCAAACCTCTAATCCTGCTGTTAGTTGATTTCCAAATCTGAAGCCCATCCAACCAAATAGAAGTTTTGATAAAATACCTTGAAAACAAGGTGATTACTGGACTTTATATATATATTTTTTCTCTAAGACAGATGAAATCTAGTCTGCTCCTTCCTCCGTAGGAGTTGACTCATCCTCTTCCACCCTTCAGTCGGAAGCGAATATTGCTGTTTCAGCTACAATAAATCAGAAAGAAGGGAAGAATGTGACAAAAACAGTAGCATGACATATTTTTGAACTGCAGAAATACACTTTATTCACTCTGGAGCAAATGAGCTCCGTGACCTCTTTTCCTGTGACGACGGCGTTCATAACAGCTATGAAATGAGAGCGATCGTTTTTCACGCCGTTCCGAAGATTTACTATATTTTTTAATTTTTTTAAGGATATCGGCTGAACAAACAAAACAGCCTCCTTTTGTTATTTTTCTCTGATTGCTGGCTGGCGTGGATCCAGTCTCAGGTCAAGCCCGTGGAATGGGTCTGTCAGGTAGTCTGTTATGTTTCCTATTTCCTCTTCTGTCGACGTGTCACTTCCCTGGGCAAACAAACAACAGCGGAGCTCTAAAGCAGCGCCAACTGTCAAGGTAACAGCGTCAAGACGTGTGTGTGTGTGAATCATCACAGCTGTGCAAAATATTACCAATTTGCAGGGAGTGAGGGGAGTACTGATCACGGTGGAGTTCTCAGGAGGCACAGAGGAGGCCAACTGTCTGGTTGGACCAGTGTCCATTGTGTAGCTCAGGAGGGAGAGGTCCAGGCGCGTCACACTTGTAGGAAGACTATTTAAGCTACACAACTTTCTTAATGTATTAACTCTGGCTTAAGAGGAAGTAGTTGATTTGAGGTACGTGACTTGGGGATAAGTCACAGTTTCAGAGTGAAATTCCTCTTTCGTATTTAACTTGCTATGACGTGTTTATCTAAAAATTTCTTTTAAAGTTTTTTCTTAAACTGGTATTATTGTGTGCAGTGGAGTGCACATCCAGCTGGAGTGTGTTTCAGCAGCATAATAACCTGTTTACAATTTGTACTTGGAACTAAATCTGTCCAAAGGAGGAGCAGGAGGGGAAACGAACACACAAACACACACGTGCGTCTCACAGCAAAGGATTATGGGTGCAGCTATTCTTCATCTCATTGTGGCTCAGAAACAGGCAGAGTGTGGGGTGGCAGAGAGGAGAGCGAGGCGCCGGACGAAGAATGGACCAGACTCGTCGAGGGACAGGTGCCATGTGGCAGTGGATGTGCGGGGACACAGATGGGGACCCCTGGAAAACTTGGGGAACTGTACTCGCAGCCAAGGGCCTCCCACCCGTACCTGCGCTGTGAATGCTGCAGCTGAGCGGGCTCTGGCACCTGCTCTGAGCAGATACAGGCGAACAGCAAAAGCGCAGAGGGAGTCCAGCACACGGCTGCCAGCACAGAGAAGGAGAAGGCTCGATTTACCCAAATGTGGAACCTGATTACCAAAAAACGTTACAGAGGAAAAGACAGAAATTGGATATAAATGCACTTTTAAATAACATTATTTAAAATATTCCTGCAAAAAAGCATTCTTTTTGCATGGCTCCATCAGTATTGGAAGTGCTGCTGATTCTCCATATGCATACTGCATCACTATCTGTTTGACTGCTGCAGATTCTCCCTGAGGGGGGGTACTGCTTCACCTCATTGTAGGGGAGGATGTTCCTATTGTGCTTCCTAATTACAATGTTTTTTTTTTTTTCATTTAAAGGATAGAATATTCTCATGTGTGCTATCTGATACTCTGGGAATATTTTTAGACGCTTTTTTTAAAAATAGATTTTCCTTTAAATTTATGTCATCCATAGAAGTTTAAATAAAGTTTATTCAAAGCAAGTCCTAAGGGAAAAAATTGCATTATTTCAACCCACTTTTTAAAATGTAATGTACTCCAAAATCAGAATTTATAAGGTTTAAATACAGTTTTTTTTTTTTTTTTTTTTAATCAGAACCGCTGCTTAAATATAAGAAAAAATGATATTATAAATGTGCATACAGCTTTTGATGTTAAGTCACTCGCTGTCTTTTCCATTTTAGTGGGCCTGTGAGAGGCCGCGGTGGCTCTGGCCTGCGGTCCCGCACTAACAGAGCCTACTCACCATGCATCCTGAAAAGCAGACGGCATAATGATGCAGATGAGTGATGGTATAAGTTCGGCGGTGTGAGAAAGCCCCTTTTAACGGCTACTGTGGAGGATAGACAAAGCAGAACCCCAAGCATGCCTGATAACAGCCCGCCAGACACAGGGACGTTAGGTTTCAGCAAATAAAACTTGTTTTTTATTTAAAAAAAAGAAAAATGTGACCTAAATGAGATTAGCTGAACAAATAAAGTTGTTTTTATTCCATAAAATAATGCTTCATTTCATTTTTTTTTATTCTAACACCTAAGAAATCTTAGCATTATTATTAATCAACTTCTTCATGTTTAACAAACAGAAACAAAACAACATTTTTAGGATACTTAGACGAGATAATATGGGACTAAATCACCTTTTTTTGTTGTTTGAGTCACATAAACTGCTGCAAAAATCTGTTCATGTTCTTGATAAAAATACAATATTTTCATCTCAAAAGTCTTTTGACTCTTACACACTTAAAAGTTTTAGTTTATTACTTTAACCCAGTTCTTGTCTTATTCATTTGGGGTTACTTTTTGGAGCAATACACATTTTTTAGGTTATAGTGGTTTCATTTGAACCTAATTTATGTTTTTTTTTTCTTGATTGAAAACAGTCCAGAAAAAGTTAGTCCCCTTTTAAGCTTGGGGTATTTTAATATTTTAACTGTTGAGTTTTGACCTTTTGACACACGTTTAGACAGATCTGCTCAGATACTTCACTCAAATAAACAAGTGTTGTTTTTTTTTGTTCTTTGTTTTTCAGCTGGCGATGTGAGTGAAGGTTTAAGTAAAGTACATATCCATAAAAAATGTATTTTTAAAGCTAATACTCTCTAAATGTTGCTGTTGTTGAAATGTTTGTATTTTCTAACTGGAATTAACTTGTTTTTTTGTGGCCTCTTGGCCGGGACTCCCTTGTAAAAGAGATTTCTTAATCACAATGGGACTTCCTGGTTAAATAAAGGTTAATAAATAAAAACACAATAAATAAATGTGAGAATTTTTGGATTTGTCTCTAAATAAAACTAAGCAAGATTTTATAAAGCTCAATAAAGTTGTATTTGGAGTGATCAAACTCGGCAAAAACATTTGAATAAATCCTTTAGAGATTTGTGTAGAAAAGAAAGTAGCTATAAAAGAACGAACGGCTCGTTTATAAATCTGGCACCTTTTTCTATTATGCTATAATAGAAAATGTTGGAAAATGTTTTGAAGCCGAGTTAAGACAATTTTGATGATCC
>NC_050535.1:13663985-13709736 GCF_002922805.2 Oryzias melastigma | reverse complement strand
GGTGTTTTCTTCATTTAAAAACTCAATATTTAATTTTTTTTTATAAAGTTTGTAATATGTTCACCTTATAGTTATAGTTTGCTAATATCTAAAAAAAAATATATAAGGTATTGTTTTACATATTAAAGGATGTTTCACGTTTCAACAGTTTACAAGAACCAATGATCCATCGTGATTCAAACATTGCAGAGACAAAGGTCCATATTTGGTTTCTCACTAAGTTTCTGGATTTATTTTTGTTGTGGAACTCATCCTCCACCATAAAAAGAACTAAAAGGACAAATCCGAGATGCGAAAGATTACAAGAATGTCAAAAGCAAATTTACTGCTGGCTGTTCAGAGGCAAAGGACGTCAGTTATGACACAATGTATTTCCTGCACCTTGATGTGCCGCCTTTATACCCAGAATTTCTCTGCAGGAATGCTCGGCGGTGACCTTGCCAACAGCGAACCCTGGCATCACTTCTTCCATGATTACTCCCGTTCCTCCGCGGCTCTCATATTTGGGATGTTGTTGATGTTTGAGCTCAGAGGAATCCCTTCCTGCTGGATGCTCAGAACCGTTTCCTTAAAGACTCCACATCAAAAATGAGAGCATGGAAATGACTCACCCAGTTTTCCTGAAGGTTCAGACGCTCCGGCTAAAGCACCATGTTGACAGGTTCAAAACAGGATATGAGCAGCACAGGTCTGTTTATTACAGATGGCAGACTACTTAGGAGCAGTGATAGTTGAAAGATCAGATAGCAGATCAAGCAGGCTCAGTCACGTATTCAGTTTGACCCACAAGTCCGCACACTGACATTTGGACTTTAGCCACCATACAGCGTCCATTTTCTGTCAGCAATGATTATCATCTGATATGACTTCATTCTATATATCAGCTACAAATTAAGCATTTAAAGTCAGTTCTCCCCTTTTATCCCTCTCTAATACCGTAAATCACATATATTTATCAAGATCTGCAGGTAGAATAATCTCCTCTATCCTTCCTGTTTGTCACCATAGGTGTATACTTTTAATTTCTTATTTTAAATAAAATCACATTTTGCTAAAGTAAATTAAGCGTCTTACACTCATTAACGTGTAAAATGACTACAAAGTACTCTGGAAAGTAATTCCATAAAAAAAAGTAAAATACATCATTATTATTTGATCAGAATAATTAAAAATGAGTTTGCTTTTGTCCTTTATCTAATAATTTATTGGTCAGACTTGCAAAATTGATTGATTTTACTTCCATTAACTTAGATAAATGTGCTATGTTTTATAAAAAGCCTGGATAAGACATTTAAGGTACTGGTATATTTCATTTTTTTTTTTGTCTACTTTTTGCACAGATTTTTCACAAACTTTGCACAAGTTCTCAAATACAATTACTTCTTACTTATGAGTCTTTTTTGCATATTTGTGCCTTCTCTTCACTTACTTTATGCACATTTTTTACATATTTTGCACACATTCTCTGCATAGAACTTGTCAATTTGTCCTCAAATACGTGTCAATTTTTTTCACATACTTTGCAGATATTCTTCTCTAACTTTTTTACCCTCCACATATGACTACGTCTCAACTATAAATCAATTACAGAGCGCAGATTCTTAATCATGCCTTAATATTATTGGCTAACATGCTGAGTGAAACCTAATTTGTCACTACAGAATGGTGCAAACAATTATTCTGAGATCATTTCTTCCACTTTTTCCTTGAATCTATAAATAACTCAAACAAATTTAGTTACATTTTTTAAAGTAAACGTTCATTTTTAAAAGAGAACTATTACCCACACCTCAGTCTATGCAAACCTCTAATGTAAGTGAGCACTTTTCATGGTCTGTTCCAGGTGAAGGTCAAAAGGTGAGCAAAGCTAAAGCCCGTCTAGACAGTCATGGGATTGTGACGGTTTTTCATTGTCCAGATTAACCTGTGTAAAAATACACTCTCAACAGTGTTTTTCTTATTTTTTAAAGAGTTTAAAACCAACATTTTTGAATATATGTTAACACTAATACTGTTAGGTAACAAAAAGTTTAATTTTAAAATAAATTACTTATGAGTCATCCATTTTATAACATCCACGGCAGAGGAAATAAAGTTGTTGGGATGAGATTCTTCAAAGTTCAAGCTGGAGGACAGTAGTTGGGTTCTTTTTCTTCTTCTTCTTCTTTTTCTACTGTTTCCCAGCACATGTCCGCCACCTACAGGTGGAAGAGGTTTGGTGCAAAATGTTAAAACGGTGCAAATTTGGTGAATTTTGCCCCAGTTTTATTCTTTTACAACACTATTCTGATATATGAAATAATTGGTGTCAATTATTAGTTTGTCATTCATGATCATTTTTTAAACAGTTGGCACTTGTGTGAATGAAGGGACGCCATACGTCAAATCAGAGTCCCTGATTGGTCAAAAAAAATCCCAAAAATGTTAGTTGATAAGTTTGAATGTGAGTTTTGAACACAGAAGCCTGAAACACGCGTTTACATAGACTTTTCATTGAAAAGAGTCACTTAAATGCATGTTGCCAAGGGTGATGTGAGCCTAGCTTAAGGGTTTGTACAGAGAAAAGTGATATAGCCTAGCTTAAAGCTGTTTTTATTGAGTTTACAGCTTTAATATTTTGGAAAAATTATAATTTATTTAATTTCACACATTTTTCAGTTTTGATTCTCTTTATTATTTAGAATTATCTTTACTGTTAACCCTTGGTATTTTCACATAAACCAGCAAATATATTGTAAATGATTAAATTTTTTTACAATTTCTGTTTTAATTTTGCAGACATGCATGATAAAGGCTGTATTTTCTCCTTATCAATCTTCAATGATGTTATCCCTTCAACGGTGCCCATTTATCCTTCCCTCAACTTCCTGGGCGAACGCTTTATTAACTGTGTGATGTAACCCAGCAGGCGTCCTGCTGCACAGCGGGCGGCCCATTAATCGGTCATGATATTTGCTTTCGGGAGGAGGGAGCTGTAAGCCTCAGCGTCAGAGCCCACGTGTAGGCCTGAGGAACAGCGAGCTTTAGAGCATCCTGCTGTGATCCAAACCACATTGGCACGGCAGAGACTTGACCGCTGACAGGTCTCTAAATGAATTAAGCAGCATTTAACACAAGATTTGTTGAAATTATTTTGTTTGGAACATATTTTAGAACAACTTTTATCTCTATTTGAACTCTCTTACTCCTTATAGGAACCACATTTATGAATTTATACAAATATTTAAAAGGTAAGTAATTCATTTTGAACCAAAACATCCTATATTTTACTGTAAGGGAAAGGTGCCCCTCATTGTAAATGAGCTAAAACGCCATCTTCACTCGCCGTGCTCACCATCATGACTAAGGGGTTTGTCTACCTGTAAGCTCAACCTTTCTAGAGTCTGCTCCACCAAGCTCTGACCTGTCAAGCTGCTTAGACAGATGGCAGGTGAAGGTTCACTCCACTGGGACTGTATGTCCATTAACATGTGACATCATGTTTTTTAAACTGTGTGTAGAGAGGGGTCATTTGCATGATTTTCTCCATGCATATGTGGATCTATTGTAAGTCCTCTAAAAGTAGAAAAAAAGGGTTTCTTTAATATTTAGGGGTTGCATAGACTGTCCAAAATGTCTGTGCATGAACACATATGAGCTCCTATCATCCAAAATAAAACAAAATAGTTAAAAGTACTGGATATGTCGAAACATTTTCAGCATCTAAATGCTTGTCTTAGTTTCTAAAATAGACATTTATTCTTACGTGTGATCAATATGTTGTGTTTTTGAATCACTATTATGATTCATAAGCTGCTAATGCAATCAGATCATCAGTGAGAGAGAATTTAGGGGAAAAAACTCTCAAATCTTCTGACTATATCAACAAGGTTTTCCACACATCTAGCTTGATTTCCCAGTGGCTTCATTTCCTGATGACTCTGATGTTTCTACCGTCATATTTCTGTTTGCATGACAGAATTCTTAAAAAATTGTGAAAAAAGATGACATGCAAAAATGAAATAAATGCTTAGTCATAAGCTTTTGGTGAGCGTGCAGAAGCTTCCAAAAGAAAGTTTAACTCTCTTTATGCAATGCAAAGGTCCAAGTCATGTGTCCAAAGCCTCAGCAGATTTCAGCCCCATCTCAGAGTGATTAGCAAGGCTTTTCAGTCTATCCTTAGCCTCCTGTGCATCTGATTAGCAGGTATAGGCCACTTCTGCAGGAAAGCTGTGGTACCAGCTTCCAGATTCACTGCTTGCATTATAGCTGACGTTTTCCGTGGGAATTCGGATCTCATTCGCAGCATTTGAGAATATTTTGCTTTATTTTTTGGATCCCATTTGCCAGTAATGTAAGTAAATTCCACAAATATTGGGGGTTGATATCCTAGATTTTTTCCATTTCTTAAGAGATTCTGAACTTAAAACACAAAAAGGCTTTTAGAGATTAAAAAAAATGTTATCCTGCTCTCATGTCAATGTGCAAGTTCTCAGTTAAAGTTTTTTTAATAATGTCTTTACATTTTTTTTCTCTGTCTTGTCATGTTGTGTGATGCATGTCTGAGTTTTATGTACTGCAGAGCTGAAAAACTGTTTTGAAACTGTGTGAAACCAGATTATTTTTTAATATTTTCCTGTTTATTAAATTAAATCAAATCAAATCTGTTTTTTTAAATTAACTGTGTACAATTTTATCTAATGCAGCGTCACCGTAGCAAGTAAAATACTGATTTGAAGCTTTTTCTTCAAATCAAATATAAATTTTCCATCAACCATTCTCAGCTACGAGTAACATTTTTGCTCTTTTTATGATGTCTGCAGCATTTCTAATAATAAAACAAGGATGAAAGCCTGTTATTTGTCAGTCAAGCTTAGACTATTTACCATTTTTCTAGAATTTGCTGCTTTTGCTTTGCACCCCTTCTCACCAGGAGACAATGAGCAGTCATTTGTCATTATTTCGTCACGTTCTGTATTTATTGTTCTAATTGGAGATATTTTGGCCTTCTGCGAGTAATCCTCTCCGTGTAATTGCAGGAGAAGGAGCTGTGTTTTTGTCATTGACAAAGGCGATAACTGAGGTAATGTCCACTTTTGCTGCTTGGGAACTTAAGCTTGTTATTTAAAGTAACCTGCCAGATTTATTTGTGGCGTTATCCTCATTATCCCTGCCTTCATTTACTGTTTGATCTTGACAGCAGTCGGTACAGGCTGTAAATAACCACTTTGAAATGTCTGCTAAGTAGATTTATTATTACTTAGTTTAATTGGTGGTGATGTGAGCTTTTGTGGTTAGGATAACCAGTTATCTTGGTTGTGATGTTATGGAAAGAATAATCTTTTTTCTTTTTGTTTTATCTTTTTCTTCCAGTTTTGGGTGAAGATGTTTTCTGCAGGGCCATTTTCCAGGCAGCTCCAGAGAATCATGACACTCTTCCCTCACCGTTTGTTTCATCCTAACTAAATATATCCAAAATGTCCTCTCATAAACACAACTTTCAGTGCTTCAACGCCATTGGTGGAAACGGCTCGCACAAATCCTCCCCCCCATTTAAGCATCACACCCCCCATTTACCCAGAATCCCCCAGCATGGCTCGATGGTCCACACAGACGAATGCTGCCTTTGCACTGAGTACCGGCAGGCCCAAGCCCTGGAGGCGGAGGAGACACAACTGTCAGATTTCCATCAGACTCACCCATTGTACCACAAGTACCACCCCCACCAGTACGTTCTCAGAGCACCGGGGAGGCCCGAAGAGGGTCAGGAGTGTCACATCCACCATCACCGGCACAACAAGAGGGTGGTGCTGGTGAAGAGCAGCGATCCGTCAATCAAGAAGACCATCATTCTGCACCGCAGGAGTCTGCGCAGCATCGGCCTCTTCTTGGAGGAGATTTCTGAGCTCATGCACTTCAATATCCGGAAGCTGTACACTCCAGATGGCCAGAGGGTGGGTACATATAAAAGTTAATGTTTTTTTGTAACTTTAATAGAGGTGGAGTTTATTATTTGGCCTCAGCTAGAGTAAAATCTAGGCTGATGTGAAAGTGTTCACAGGACTCTGAGCTGGAGAGAAAGGGAGGCCTCTAGTGACCGCAGCATGGCTGTTAATGCAAGCTGAGTTCTTTTAGGATGCTCTGCTTTCAGAACAAAGAAAATGGACTATAAATGCATTTTCAAAAGTCAATTGTTTTTTTTTTTTACCTTTTTTCCTTTGGATGGGAAGCAAACTAAAGGTGATTAGCAGAAATGCTAAAGAGTATCCAGGATTTACTTGCCAAAGTTTGACAAGACAAATCTGATGCAAATTTTTGTGTACAAAAAGCAGAAAAAATGATAATTTTGCAAGAAAAATAAATAAAAAAACATCTTGCCCTAAAAACATTTTGGATATTTTTTTTAAAAAAGAAGACAAGACACATAATAATATAAAATGTTTGAGTTCTTTGCCTTTATGAACATTTGGATATTTAAATTGTTATTTTTTTTAACAAAACAATATTTCTTTAAACCAGATTTGCACATATATGTTTTTTTGGCCTCATGTACAAAATGAATGCAATGCTATAATTGTTTAAGATAAAAATAAAAAGAAGCAATTAGATTTTTTGCTGCAATAGGGATTAGGCTAGTTTTGAATAAAATCAGACACCGAAAAGGAGAAAAACAACACTTTCTCACTTAATTCAAATAACAAGCAGTTAAAGAAAATGTCATTCTCACTTAGCTTTCTCTCAGTGGTTTAGTCTGCAGGATGAAGGTTTTCCTCACACCTGTGCATTAGGGAATAAAACAGGGATATTCCTCTTCACACTCACATTCAGATTGTGCATCTCTCAGCCACATTTATCTTGGTCAAATCAGGGCTATTTTTGAGAGAGCAGAAACAGGTCAATGTTGAAATTTCCTCTGCTTTTGATACCGGCGGTGTCACAGAAAAGGTGTCTTCCAGAGTGGCAATTAATTATCTGGAGCTACAGGCTCCGCGTGACCACGTTTGAAACCATTCATCTGCTTCTTACAGCAGTGGAGTCAATATTCAAAACTGCACTGTCATCCGAATGAACTGCACATGGGCAAAATAAAATCATCAAAGTGCTCAATATTCCCAACTTCTTGTTTTCAGTGCTTTATAGCTGTCAACAGAAACCAGAGTAGTGAGTATTTAGCATTGCATTTACAGTTTGTCCATTCCAATTCCATTATCGAGCCTATATAAATGAATGTATCTTTTAATTTGTGACTATTTTGGTTAATTACACAAATGTTAGCATAAATGTATCTTTTATTTCTGCAAATATTTCAATGCTGACATAAATTCATAAGTTGCAGCCACCTTTTTTGGTCAGCAAAAGCCAAACTGCTACAGTGTTACCCAAATATTAACTTTGAAAGGTCATGGACAGACAATTTTGGAAAAACAGGTCAGGACGCTCACCAGCCGATTAGCAGCTGTTCTAGCTAATCATCTGTGACTCAAGATACTTTTATGCAAAACTATAGCTACTAAGTGCAACTAAAAGCAAACAAACTGGAGCAATAATTTTACATTTATGTAAAAGCATTATTTTTAAATGCTTCCTGGTTGATATTGCAAAAACCTCTTTCATCTGGTAATATCGCTGAGTAATGCTATTACCTGCAGATGTTCTCCATCCCTGCAAGAGTTCACCGTCATGCTCAGTGATGATCCAGGATTAGAGGACAGTCATCTCTTCCTGACTCATTGCAAGTCCCCCTTTTGTGACCCATATTTGAGCTCAGAAGAGGAGCAACTGAAACCCTTCAAATTACTAAACTTGATATCTAAATATTTATTTGTGAGGTTTTTTTTTTCTTGTTTAAGAAACAAAAATTGAGAACCAATAACTTTTTTTACAAAGGTACTAAAAGAACTCAGTAAAATGATTATGTATAATAATTGGTTCCACTATGTTAAAAGCTTTTAGCTATTTTTGATTTATCTTAGACAAACGTTTTAAAGATCTTGTTTGTAGTGCAATGAGAAATCACTCAACTTTAACCCTGGAGAACTCATAGGATCAAATTTTGTTCCTTTTTTGTATTTTTCCCATTTTTTTCCTATTTATTTTATTCTTATTTTTATATTTTCAATTAATTGTTGCTATTCAAAATGAAAAAAAATGAAGGCAAAAAAGTCAATTAGCTTTAAAACCCAGAAGAAACATCTTCTTGTGGATTGACTAAGACAGAAGGATTTACTGAAACAACACATTTGTATTCTATGTTGCAGAGATGTGCGACTTTCTGAAGTTATACATCATGCAAAAATGTATTGTAGGGAATTTTAAATGTGTAAAGGGATTTTCTTGTTGGAGTGGGGAGGGGAAAAAATGCCTTTTTGAACATCCTGTGAATAAAACTGCTTTTAAATAAAGCTTTTGGTGCATCGTTGCAGATCGACAGCATTCAGAGTCTTCTGCAGTGCCCCGGTGTTCTGGTCTGTGTGGGCAGGGAGTCTTCTCATCCTTCAGTGAAGGAACATTTTTCCACAGACAAACTTCCAAAGCTGGGCGTGAAGTCCCGTTTCACTGACACCGCTGATGGACACGAAAGTAGGCAGTCGATTAATTCTTACGTTTGATTTAAATTTTGAATTTCAACCTCAGATGTTGCCTTTAAAATATGTTTTTATTTTTGTATTTACCAAGGACCTGGTGCTGAGAAAAGTGTCATCCCTCCAAAAGCAGAATCTGAAAACAAAGGGACCAAGCGGTCACATGAGAGGCCCGTACCAGACAGTGCAGACTCCCCGGACCTTGTTGGTTCCTACCCCCCCACCGACAACAACTTGAAGGATGACGACATAAAGAAACGCGTCCGTATCAACAAGGATGGTAGCTTGTCCATGGAGATGAAAGTGCGCTTTAGATTACACAATGATGAAACATTGCACTGGTCGACAAAAGTAAGAAAGACCTCAGGCGGGACCTGTGAGTTCAAGCAAGGACACAGTAACGCCTACTATGCTCAGGTTAGTGATAGAAGCTTTTCAGAATCTGAAACCTTCTCTGCCGAAGAAGCTTGTGTCACTCGGCCCTATCGGAGACACGCAGAGGAACCTCACTGTCCTCTGTGCTCCAGTCACTTCCAGGATTACGACATTTGGGAAAACGTTCCTGACACACACGGTGCACGTCGCTGTGCTCACTCTTCCAGCTCAAGTGCGTCATCACACACTGTGGTCTCCAGAAAGACAATAGTTAAAACAGAATCTGTGTCAAGATCAAGTGAGGAGCTGACAGAGCAGGTCATTGAGAAAGAAACTTGTATAAAGAAGATAATCCAGGCAGCTGAAACTGTGGAGTACTGCACTGTCTGTGATGAAAGGGAAGGAGGCTCTCAGAGAGCTTCAAGAGCTTCTCAGAAGAGCAACTTGGAAGTCGAAAAAAAAGCATCCAGTCCTTCAGGAGGCTCAGATAAGTCAAATAATTCTAAACTTTACCAGATCTGTCAGTGTGGAGCATCTCCAGGTCATGTGAATGAAAGAAATGAACAAATTATGAACCAAGATGAAGATGAAGAAGAAGAAAGTGGGATATTGTCAAGTGCCATGTCTGTCAAATCACATGCCTCTAACACATCAGAGAACGCAGCGTGCAGGGACAACCAGGGGAGAAGATCTAAAAGTGCCATGTCATGTTATTCAGATGCCTCAACCAAATCCACATGTGGTGTTTTAGAAGGACAACAAACAGCTGAAGTCAAAGTTACACAAGAGAGAACACTGGAATATCTCAAGCCTGAAGAGGATGGAAAAGAGGATAGAGCATCCAGTTCTGTCTCATCCAAAGTGTCGACCAAGTCCAAAGGATCGAGAATATCTTCTGTTCGAAGTGAGAAGCCAGCTGATGAGGATTTGGAGCTGCGGACACCCAGCACCATGTCCGCTATATCAAATGTTTCTGCAGAACTAAAACACATCATGTGTGAGACGTCTGAGGAAGAAGGCAGTCAGAGTTCAACAGAGGAAAAAGAGAGTGATCAGAATGCGCAAATCATGATATCAGAGAAAGGAGGTGTTTCTCCAAGGTCGGAAACCTCTGAAGCTGCACCAACTGAAAACACACAGGACTATCAAGCTGCAAAACAAGAAAGTGAAAGAACACAAAGTGTACAGTCTGTTGAGTCTGTTGGGTCAAACTCATCCACACCAGTTCAAGAATCAACAGGTTTTGAAGCAACAACTGTGAGAACCACCAGTGTTTTGTCAGTTCAATCTAATGCTTTTACCAAAAGTGCAGAAAATGAACCAAAAGAGAGACCTCACTCAACCCAATCAGTGAAGTCTGTAGTGTCAAATAAATCTACAAAATCAGAAAGATCTAAAACAGCTGAAATCTTTGGTCACAAAGATGATGACGCTGTTGAGAATGGAGATGTTGGAGAACCAAAGGAAGAAACAGAAGTTGAGAAAATGCCAAACAATACTGAGGAAAGAGTATCAAGTGGTATGTCAAATTCAAAGGTAACACAAGCTCAGCAAAGTGATACCCATGAAGATAATTCTGAGGAGACTCTATGCGATGGAGAGACCAAAAGATCATTGAGCTCAATCTCTGCAACATCAAGGAGATCAAACTGTTCTGCTGTTGCTCCTACTAATGAAAACATTGAGATTTCTCTGGAGGAAAATGAAGTAAATACTGAAGACAGGGGCCTGAGCAGGGTCTCAGTCAACTCAGTGCAATCACATGCAGAAAGAACACCAAGTGCTCTGTCCAGTAAATCAGCAAAATCACACACTTCCGTAAAGTCTAACAAGTCAAATACCAAAACTCTTAATGACAAAGCCACCGAAGAGGAAACTCAAGAGAGAACACAGAGCGGATTGTCAATCAACTCCACAGAGGTAGATACCGCAACAGGAGAACACACATCTGAATGTAAAGAACATGTAGAAAGAACTCCAAGTAACATGTCAGTCAGATCAGAGAAATCCGACACTTCCTTCTTATCCCAGAAATCTGAAGTTTCTGAAGCAAGCATGGGAAATGAGGTTAGAACTGTTGAAGGAGAGGATGTAAAGAGACCGTTGTCAGTTCATTCAGTTGTCTCTGATGTTTCTGTTAGATCAAACAAATCAAAACGTCAACATTCCAGAGATGATGTTGAAAATATCAAAGAATCAATTGAAGAAAGACCATCGAGCACTAGATCTTCCAGATCTAAACAGTCTTGTGTCTCAAAAATGTCTGAGGAAAGACCACAAAGTACTTTGTCAGCTAAGTCAGTCAAATCTGAAGTCCTCAGTGTTGAAGATTATACAGCTGGAGGCCA
This sequence comes from Oryzias melastigma, assembly GCF_002922805.2. NCBI lineage: Eukaryota > Metazoa > Chordata > Actinopteri > Beloniformes > Adrianichthyidae > Oryzias > Oryzias melastigma. Next base: position 13,698,452 of record NC_050535.1, on the reverse strand, counting down.
AGAAGACGCAGATGAGGGTCAAGAGAGAGCAGAGAGTGTGCGGTCTGCCAAATCAGCAAAATCAGCTAAATCTGCAAAAACTCTCAAATCTAAAGAAAGGGATGAGAAGGAAAACGCATCTGACAGTGATCGTGAAAGTAGATCTCCAAGCATTTTGTCTGTCAAATCAGCAAAATCCACAATGTCAAAAGCTTCTACAAGATCAAAGAAATCTAACGTTTCCAAAAGTTGTCTGGAGGGAGATGTAGACAGTCTTGATGAGAGAAATATTAAAGGAGGGAGTGGCAGTGAAACTGTGAGGTCTGTGTCTGTGCAGTCAGTTGACTCAAGCGTTTCTGGGAAATCAAAAACACAGAATAGTCCAGCAGATGTTCCTCCTGATGAAGAGTCTGTTATTAGTGAGCAGAGCTCTAAAGAGAAAGCAGATGAGAGACCTCCAAGTGCTATGTCAGCCAAATCAGAGGAGTCAAGCCTCTCAGAAATGTCCATCAATTCTGTAGAGACAGCAAATAGTGCTAGGTCATCCAAATCAGCACAATCACGTGGTTCAACTAAATCAATCAAATCAAAAGCTTCTGAAAACTGCTCAGGCAAAACTCCAGAAGAAAGAGGCGGTGAAAATCTAGAGGGAACAGATGGTCAAGATTGTCCTGCAGCGGAGGAAGCATGTGACGATGACAAGCCTGTCAGCGATTTATCAGGAAAGTCAGTAACACCAAACGCTTCTACAGACATTTATGAAGTTTGCTCAGAAGATGGAGCCAACAACACTGATGACAAAATTGTTGAGGGAGAGAGTGAAGGAAGACCGCCGTCAGCTCAGTCCTTTGACTCAAACACATCGGCGAATAAATCAAATTGTACCAATGACACTCCAGTCGGTTCTGACATTGTCTCCGGTGAAGACACCTCCAAAGAACCAGAATCTGAAAGGGCAGCAAGTACAGTGTCAACCAAATCAGTCCAGTCAAACATCTCAGGAACTTCTGGAAGTTACAGAAAGAAAACCTCAAGTGCTTTATCAGCTAAATCACCAAAGTCGTCTACTTCTGAAGAGTCAGTACACTCAAAAGACTCCGACCCTCAGTCTGCGAGAGCTTCCGAGATAGATACTGAAGATCAGGAGAGGACAGGGAGTGCAATTTCAGTTAAATCGAATCATTCAGAGAAATCCGTTCGGTCAGAAAGACCAGAACGCTCAGACGTGGAGAGCACAACTGATTGTGAAGAACACACAGACAGAGCGCAATCCAACCTCTCAGTCAAATCAGGAAAGTCTGCAAAATCAAACACTACGACTGTGTCTAAAAGATCAAAAGTTTCAGAAAAGGTGGAGAACACTGATGGAGACAACATAGAGCAGAGTGAGGAAAGAGCACCTTCTTGCACGTCCACCAAATCAGTCCAGTCACACGTGTCTGAGAGCTCCAGAAAATCCTGTGCTGATGGAAGTCATGAGGACAGTGCACAAGAAAGAACACAGAGTGTACTGTCTGTCAAATCTGTGAAATCAACCAGGTCTGCAAAATCTAATGAATCTATAGGAATGGATGATCCATCCAACGGAGACATACCTGATGAGAAGGAAAATAGAACCTTGAGTAGCATGTCAGAGCGATCTAAATCCACTGAGTCCAATGTCTCTGCAGTGTCCAAGAAATCAGAAGTCTCAGTTTCTTGTGAACTTATCAGTGAAGATGCAGCTGTAAAAGAGCAGGAGGAAGAAGATCTTGGAAATGGGTCAGTAAAGTCAGACACCTCTGTAAGATCGAGTAGATCAAAATGTGGGTCTGATTTCCCAACTAAAGAAAACAGTCGACCAAAGTCCCAAAGTTCAGCAAAATCTTTAAGATCTAATTTGTCTGGCAGTTTTATTCACAGCACTCCAGAGGAAAGAAATGATGAAGAAAGTCAAGACAGAGCAAAGAGTGCATCATCTGAAAAATCAACAACTTCTAAAAAATCCAAAAAGTCAAAGGTCTCAGTTTCTCCAGCTGAAGAAAGTGCTTCTGGTTCGGACGATTTGGAAAGATCTGCAAGCTCTTTATCAGTCAATTCAGCAAAATCAGGACATTTTTCTGAAGCTAAGAAGTCAAAAGCATCTGATCAACAGTCCGGATATGCAAGTGAAGCTGCTGATGCCGATAATGAAGGTAGGATGAGCTCACTGTCAACCCTAACGAACAGGTCAAACATATCTGCAAGATCAAAGCTTTCTAAAGGCTCTGACACTGTGACTTCACAAAACCTCGAGAGTGAAAACATTGATGTTGATGAGGAAAAAACTTGCATATCTGTCAAATCAGACCAGTCTCACGTTTCAACAAAATCCAAGAAGAATGAAGCGTTTGCCGGTGATGTATCTGATGAAAAAGAGAAAACTACAGAGAGGGCTCCAAGCATGTTGTCAGCTAGATCCACAAAATCAGAAAAGTCAACCAAATCAAGAGAGTTGATAGTCAGTGATGCACCAGCTGATGATTGTGCTTCAGAGAAGTCAATTGTCTCAGTGCACTCTAACAGGTCAGCGGAGACAGACTTACTTGAAGAAAGTGCAGTAGAAGAAAATACAGGAGAAGCACCAAGCTGTGTGCTGACTGGATCAGAAGATTCGGCTGAAAGAGGGCAGAGTGTGATGTCTGTGACGTCAAATGGTTCAAGAAAATCTTCAAAAAACTGCAAGCCTTCAGCTGACAGCAACGAAGAACAAACTGTTGAAGAAGTAGGGAGATCCCCAAGCAACATGTCTGGGAGTACAAACAAATCTAACACCTATGCTTCATCAAGGAACGTGACTCCACATGGTGGTGCTTTAGAAGACTTTACAAATGAAGGAGAACGATCACCAAGCATAGTGTCAGCAAAATCCTCTACCTCTGTAAAATCCACCCAACAAGGTTCTACTAAGTCCAGTCGGTCAAATGTCTCTGATGGTCAACGTGGAGAGAAACTTGATGAGGAAAAGAACAGGCCTCTAAGTAAGGCCTCCATGAAGTCAGCAAAATCGAATTATTCCGAAAATTGCAATGAACCCCAAGCTTCTCCTGATCAAAGTGTCCATGCTGTTGATGAAAACAAAGAAGAAGATGCTAGCAAAAGAGCACTTAGCCCAATTTCTGCAAAGTCAAATGCAACATCTACAACAGCAAAATCAAACACATCATGTAATTCCGAAAGATCCAGAAATTTAGAAGGTTTGGAACCGAAAAACAAGGAAGATGAAAATGTAAAGAAGACTCCAAGTGTTCTTTCAGTTGGGTCAAAGGCTTCTTCAAAAACCATACAGTCAAACAGATCTGGCACCTCCAAAAAGAAGACCATAGAAGATGAAGTAGATACAGACGATATAAAGGACGGTGTCCGATCAACCAAATCAGCAAAATCTCATCAGTCTGAAGTCCCAGCTGTAACCGTTGAAGAAAGCGAAGACAGGTCTCCCACGACCATGTCATTAAAGTCCAAAGCTTCAGGACATTCAAAAAGATCTAAATCATCCGAAGGTCAAAAAAGTGAAAGAAAAACAAAAGGTTCTCTTAGTGTACATTCACATCTGTCTACGAAATCTAAGAGATCTACAGTGACGGATGTGTCAGCTGCCACTGTTACTTCCTCAAATCCAGCAGAAGTTGTGAAAATCACAGGGAAGGTTGACAAAATGAGTGATGGTCCACAGCAACCTCTGGAAGCAAAAAATCAGCTGATTCGTCAATCGGAGTCAAAAGAAAGTGACTTGTCTCAAACTCTGTCCAGTTCAGAGGTCGTCAAAGAGACTGGTGAGATTTCATCGCCTTTAGAATCAAAGTCTCTGAGTGAAAAGGACAGCAGTTGTAGACCCAAGAGTAAGGAGGGTGATGAATCAGAGTTGGTTCCCTCCATTCTTCCCAATACATCCCCTACTGAGGTTGTAAATGAATGGCTCAAGACAATACCCCCAGAGAGTGACATATATGAGATGGAGGACCTCAGTGAAAACTGTGAGAAGATCAGCCAAGCGGCAGAGGGAGGTAAGGAAGCAGAGGATAATAAGAAGACTGACAATTCCTCAACTGAGACCTCAAAAGATATAGATACGGGTGGAGAGATGAATCCTGACCCTAACGATGAGGGCAAAGCAAGAACAGAAACACCCAATGACAATAAAGGCTCTCCTCCGACAGATGATCCTTCAAAAATGTTAAATTCTTCTGTACAAGTCATGAGAGTACTTTTGAATCCAAAGCCTGACAGATGCAACAGTTTACCAGAAATCTCCCCTGTGTATGGACGTAAGCTGAGCACATCTGCCACAGGTCTTTTGGATTGCCTTGTGAAGTTACAGTTAATAGACCATAGTCCAAAAAATGCAAACGAACAAGATAAAAAATACCAAGATTTAATGCACATCCTTCAGTCTCTTTGGCTTTGTGATCCTTCACAAAATGAGCAAACACCATCAAGAAACGGTAACCATTTTGTTGAGGATGAATACAATCACACCTCATCTTCTGGAGTGGATGTCAACAGTGGATCCACAGGTTCTGGGAAAAGCAGCGATGGAATTAAAAGTAGTAACAGTAACCACGAAGACGTGTCTCAACTTCATAGCATCCCTGTATGCAAAGACACAAATGAAGATGCCGTGTGGCAGCCTGAGAGAGAAGAGCAAAAATTGGAGGGAGATCGTCCAGAAACAAATGATGCCATCAGGTACAACGATAGTCCAAGGGAGACACCCGAAACACCGTCTTCAAATGAGAGTTCAGGAACCTCCAGCACCACCAGCCAAAAGCTGTTACAAGAGACTGAACCTAAGGGTGAGGAAGACCGTGATGCTGAGAGTCCTGTCCTTAGTAAAGGGGCAAATTTAACAAAAAATATGTCCCACAATCCAGATCCTGTATGGGTCTTGAGCTTACTGACTAAAATAGAAAAACAGTTTATGGTACACTATGTCCGTGCAATGAAAGAGTTCAAGGGTCGATGGAATCTGGCGGATAATGATCAACTTGATGAATTTATAAATGAGCTAAAAGTCGAGATTGAAAGAAGGATCCAAAAAAGCATTAACAGAGAAGTAAGAAAAATTCAAGACAGTGTAGGCCTTCCGAGACCTCCCAATGACACGAGGTCCCATGATTCAACAGGCCAAGCAAAGGAGAGGAAACAGAAGCTGAAGAAGAGTCTCCAACACTCCGCGGGATCACAAGAAGAAAAAAGTGACGATTCCACAACAGGAACGTCTTACAGTGACCAGCGCAGTGAAAACATAGATGAGTCCTGTCCGTGTGAAACGTGCATAAAGACAAGTATGAACTCGGAGGCTTCTCTAACGGTGGAAGCTACAAATGCGGCACATTCAGGTGATGAAGCCAGGGTAGCAGTAGCACTTGTAGAAAACATTGTTGTTGCAGCAGTGAAAGAAGTAGAGAGGGAGAAAGTGGATCGCTGTACAGATAATACTTCTCCATATAAAGAAGACGAAAAGGAAGATGACAGTAAAAGTATGGAATCTTTGACAAAACATGAAGGAAAGAATACACCTCTAGTTACGGAGGAGGACAGTACAGAGGATGAAAGAGAAGCTGCAAAAACTGCAAAAGAAACCACATTGGAAGGAGAGACTCAAGACTCGGATGAAGATGAAGCTTCAGGTGATGAAGATGCACTAAAGGAGGCTGGTGCAGAAACAGCAGCAGATGAGGAATTGGCGACAGATGGGAGTCAGGAGGAAGAATTGACTGAAACTGAAGCATGTGTCGTTAAAGAACCTAAACTCTTAAAGGAAGCGTCTATAGCAACTACAGCAGAAGAAGAAGCAGAGGCATCAACGGCAGCCTCAAGTGAACATGAATCGGAGAGAGATGGAGTTGTTGAAGACTTTGATGAAACAGACAGGGATGCAGCTGTGGAAGCAAGGAGGGTTGATGATGAAGAAGAGGATGGTGGTATAGAAGAATCAGCTGGAGATTCTAATTCCACCACGAATGACGATGACACTACTGATGATGCCACTAGTCATAGACTATCAAGTGAAGCGGCTGAAGATGCAACAGAAGATGAAGTTGCTGCAGGGAATGAGTCTGAGGTGACAAGAGATGATGAAGTTTGCAATTTCCAAACCAAAGATTCTGCAGGTGAAGATGAGACTGTGAAAGAAACCAATATGCTAGCAGCAAGTGAGCATGGATCTGTCACAGAAAATCAATCAGAAGAAGGTTTGCAAAGTGATCGTGAGGTGACAAGTGAAGACGATTCTCCACATGAAAACCAGGATTTGGAAACTGCTAATGATTTAATTAAAGAGCAAGATGACATAGAAATGACTGAAGGTGATACATCAGAAGACAAACATTCCACTGGAGATGATGCTAAAGAGGAAGAAGTGAGAGCCTCAAGTGATCATGGATCTGAGAGTGAGGAACCTGTGGAAATGGAGAAGGTTCATGAAGAGGAAGAGTCTTCTGCTGCCAGTGAATCCAACTCTGCAGAAGATCTTGATGCTACCTCTGATGCAATCTCAGGTGAGGACGAAGGGGCAGAAGAAACTGCAGGAAGTGTAAGTAAACATGACTCAGAGAAGGATGAAGATGAGGAGGAAAGCAGCATCATCAAACAGGACAAACCTTCTGAAATCAGTGCAGATGAAGATAGGAATACATCTACAGCGGGTGAATCATCATCAGAAGAAGAAGAAGATCCCAAAATGACAGATGATGACTCAGCTGCAGATAAAGACGATGCTGCTACCAGTCGAAGTGAATCCAAAGATGCGACTGACGAAGATGAGACTAACAAGGATGAGGAGACTGAGCTGAACACACAGGTGATGGTGGAGGACACAGCTGATGATGGAAATGACACTGGAGTTGTAAGTGAAGATCATTCTACAGAAGATGAAACCACAAAGGAGAGTGATGCCACGTGTAGTGAACTCTCGAGCGAACAACCTGAAAAAAACCTGGAGAAAACTGAAGAAGAACCCCCAACCCCAGAAACCAACAGCGGAGCCGAAAACGACAGCGAAGAAGATGAATCCGACCTAGCAAACAACGAAACTGCTACTGATGAAGATTCAACTGTCATCAACAAAGAACACGATCAAGGGGAGGATACTGCTAACAAAGAGAGTGAAGGTGAAGAAGACCATGGTGAAAATCCTGTGGTAGGCCAGGTAGATATCACATCTGAAGATGTAGAAGAAGACACAACAAGCAGTCAGGATGATTCTGAAGAGAATGAAGAGGCCTCTCCGAAAGAGGAAACTTCGGGTGAAGAGGACATAAACAAAGTCAATAGCAAATCAATTGACACATCTAATGAAGAAGTACTTGATGACTGCGGTGTGAAAGACAATCCTCAATCTGTAAGTGAAGAAAGTTCCAGTGAAGATGAGTCAAAGGAACAAAGCAACAACTCTGGAACACATGAAAGCAGACCTGGTTCTAGTGTAACAGACCCGAATGACACAACAGGACAAGATGAGTCAAAAGTTGCAGAGTCGGAAGACGATTCGGAGATCGAGCCCAAAAATCCGGTCGTAGATGAGATTCTGGAGGAGGCTAGTGATGAAAATGAGACCTCCAGTAAGAACGAGGAGCAGGAGGAGACAGAATCTTCGGATAAACCTGCAGATAGCAGTGCCAACGAACTTGAGGAAGTTACAGAGCGAGAACATGGAGTTCTAGACGAGGAGTCTGGAGATGTGACGAAGAACGAGAGTATAGATAAATCCGGTGTGGAAGATACAAGGACTGGAGAAGAGACGGAAGTCCAAACGTTTACCGCAGAGGAATCAGCTGTGGGACAGGAACTTAATGAAGATGTTAGGAAACCTGAAAGCAAAGATTGTAATAGTTGTGACAAAGAAAAAAACACAGATGACGCTCTTGACAAAGAGGAAGAAACCGAGACGGGTAACGACGACTGGAGTGGAGATGAGGGAAATTCCGCCGACGAAGAGGACGAAGCAGAGGAAGACGAACCAGAAGAACACAATCAGGTTGAACTAAAACCTTTAGCTGTAAACAAAGCAACCAATCAGGGTCAGGCTGACAGACGAGGGAAAGAAACACTGTTGAAGCCGCTGGATACTTTAAGAAAAGAGAAGGACGAATCTGAAGATGGCGCTTACGCAGATGTTGAAGATTCTGAGGCGGAAATAAACAGCTAGCAATAATTTGAGTTTTGAAAAAGCCAAAGAAAAGGTGTGCACTGTTTAAAGAAAACATGGCAGGATGGAAACGAAACCCTGCTGTTTTACTTGAAACACTTGTGAACTGTTTGTGACAAAACAAACAGAATAACGCACTTTCCAACAGCAGTTGCAATGCTGTAATAGTACACAAAATCTTGAATACTTGAATGTGTGCATACTTCATAGTTTAGATCTTAAATGTATTATTTGTTGTTATTGATGTAATTTAAATATAATTCTCAACCATTTAAGAACCAATAGAATCTTTTTGAAATTAATTTTGTGCAATTAAACTATTCATGCTGCTGTGTGTTTGTAGAATGAACGGTATATTTTATTTATCACTATTTATTTAACTCGTCTGAAGACTCTTAGTTTTGTTTAAATGATAGTTGGTCAACTTATTATTTTTATGCTTTAAAAAATACCACAGATAAAATCATAACAGTTGGTAAGATTGGTCAGTTTACGACAGCTGTAGCTTTTGGTTTACAGTCTATCTGAACCTACCACAATATAAATTCTTTTCAAAATAAAAGTTCTGTGTTTTAGAACGTTCCATTGTCTCCATTAATATTTGTGCAACAGATTCAGTGTTTTGATCTGAATGTAAATTAGTCACCAAAAGAACTGGTTCTGTAAAAGTATTTGAATTTAATTGATGTATGTGTCAGTCTTGTTGACACAATTGCTATGTATGGCAATGATAAGTGTGGTTTCACTGAGACGCATAAACAGTTTGTCCTGTTAAAGGTAAATAAAGAGATGTTTGTACATATTTTTGAGACTGGAAAAGTGTTTTTATCACATAAAACACAGAAAAACTAATCAGGTGTTGGTTTTTTTCTTTCTACAACCTTTTAAAAAATATATGGATTAGAGCCATCTTAAAATTAAAACTGAAAAAAAATTATTAAAAAATATATTTATTGGTTACAATAGAATCAGCAGCTGTTTACCACAATGGTATAACATCTATAAAAGTACAGTGATCCAGTCAGGATTTTTTTATTTACCTCAATAGGTATGAATTAAATCATTACTCATCCCTTTTAGGCAAACCCCCTCCCTTTCTGTATCTTCTTTCTGTATTTTCCATCTAAAAACCCAAGCTAAATGGTTTGTTTTAAGACATAGAAATATAACTTCATCTTGACATCTTCAGTAATATTTAATAGTTATGTCATCAAGTTTTTTCATTAAAACTTCACACCTAATTAAGGGTAACTAAAGTGTAAAAAGTTTAGGATTTCATTTGATATTTGTTTATTTAAAACAAAACTAAAAACAATAAAAACAAAAAAATAAAATACGTTCATTTAGTAGATATATTCTTATATATTTGTATGTATAAATTAATTTCCCTGCATCTAAACATACCAAAATTAATATTTACATGTTTGCTTACAGATTTTTATTTCATAATAAGTACTAAAATTAAAGTAATATATTAACAATATACATTTATAAAGCATACATACATATACTGATATGAGCAAATACTTAAAGTAAAGTAAAATGTTAAAATAATGTTTACTTTCTTCCTTTTGACATAACGTTACACCTTGTGTTTTTGCTAATAGATGTAAATATTGTTTTGTGGACATTCTACAAACCCTTCCTGTGTCTTCTCACAAGACACCTGTAGAAATGACTCATTTGCAGAAAGGTGTTAGAAGTTTAAGGCCAGACAGACGAAACAGCCAAACACTGGGATAAATACACTAAGCCTCAGTATTTCTGTTGCATTGTTCATTGTCTGAAAACACCTTCTGAGGAATCTTAACTATTGCAAAACATATGTTGCTCAAGAGACAGCATTGAGCAACACCTGGTCCAATAAAAAAAGACTGCTCTGTAAAGCATAAATAATTTAAAATATATATTTATATGAGTTTGTCTTGAGGATTTTTCAAAATTAATATATTAATTATCTCTCAATTTAGGGATACGTTTATTATCTTGCTCTCTAAATCTTGTGTCATCAGTGAAAGGTCACTTCCTGTTTAGAGAGGCTGCCATCCAACAATCGATGCTTTTATTTTTTCAGCAATAAAAGGTACAATCCTTTATTTATTGCTCACATTCCAATGAGATGTTCACAAACAAGCAATCATGATAATAATGCTTAAGATGTGCTTTTAGAGTGATAAATTCATGCTTTAACAAGCTGGCACACCTACACACCTTTGATTACTTTTTTGTGCAATCAGGAAATGGATGGAAAATGACTTCTTATGATTAATTGTAATCTTAATGTAATCCAATCTTCTGGAAGGCAAAAGGAATGTCGAGGAAGCACCTGCTCTTTGGCTGTTGGCAGTGATTTCCACCGTAAACACTGGAAGAGTGAGGGACGTCATCCGGAGCACAATAACGAGGGGTTTTCCCGCCACCCTGTTTACCTCAGAGCAACTTGCCACTGCTGGAGCAGCTGCAGACACTTGCTCCGACCGGGTTGATTAAGGCTCCTCAAGCTAAAATCCAGTTTTTGGAGCTAAGATGTTATTTCATGTGAAACAAAAATACAAACAGTGTTGAAAATATTGGTTTGGTTCGCTATTTATGTTCTTTAATTTACTGTATTTTTTTTTTAATTGTTAACACAATCAACGTAATTCCAGCAGATTCTGAAGGAGAAAAGCGGCTCGTATTTAAACTAGCCAGACACAGAGTTGTCATTATTAGACAGGAGGGATCAGAGGCGGAGCTACTCAGCTCAGCACCAAAAGGCACGCCCCCTCGGAGGAGATTTTGGAAATTGAGTCTTCAGATCAACATGAAAAATGGCTTTTTAAGACATTTAGGTTGTAGGATTTTGGTTAAAAACTCTATAATCATAGTTAAAACACAAATGGGAATGTTTTTCTTTAATAAAAAAAATTGTCATTGGGGGACTTTAGGGGGGGATTGAATTGCTGCCATCGGGCAGACGTTACAGACAATTCAACGCAAGTACAAACAGATTCAAAAACAGTTTTTATCCAACTGCAATCAGCATTCTCAATGCTGCTATTAAATCAAATGCACTTTAATGACAGAGAATGTGTGTGTTTGATTGTCTGTAGGTATGCTAACGTTTTTATGACTTTTATTTATTGCTCATTTTATTTCTATTTTTTTGCGTTATGACTATTTATGTACATATTTTATCGTATTCTTTAATTTATTTTTATTTTATCCTTAATCTATTTTAATTATGATTTTAATCTTATAGGAACAGTATAAATGAAGCACTGACCAGTGAGCACTTTAAATTTTGCTGTACATGTGACAATGACTAATAAATCTATTCTAAATTTTAGTTAATTGTGAGTTCCAGAAATGACTAGAATCTAATTTTTGTTTAGTTTCTCTGATCAAAAAAGAAAAAAATCGTCTGTTCTTTAGGCCTATAAGCATGCGGGGCACTGAAGCAGACTCGATTGTTCCTTGTTTATTGACAGTCGCTTGGTCCTATTATGGCAAATGTAATAGCAAAACCTTCTCTTCATGTGTGACAAACGATAGAAATGGTTCCCACAGTGACAGGAAGTTGAAGAGGGGCCTCTTGTGTTACACTGAGGGATCAAAAATGAGAAAGTGTGTGTGTAATAATGAATATAAGGCTGTCAATTCTCTTTTTTTTATTTTTTTGATGAACAAACACTTGATTTGAAACAAAAGGTTCACACGTGCAGACGTTTTTGGTCGCACACTCACATTAATAATAGGAACTGAGAGCAGCTCTATTGGCAGCGTGTACGCCTTTGGCACAGAGGTGGTCAGAACTACATTACCAGAGGAGACCCGCGCTCTCTTTCTTTCCCACTGTTGTTTAGGTTATCCTGTGGGGCCACTTATGACCCTTCTGCAGGCAGGATGCAATGTCTGGGGACCCCAGCAGAGCTGTACACAAGCATCCGCCGAGCCCTGGGAAGAAAACAAGGGCTTGATGGAAAACTGGAAGAAAGGAGCATAAAGAGTTAGTAACCAGGACGCACTCAATAACACTGACCATGCACCTGCAGCCTGTGTGTGTGTTTGCACAGAGAGGTCCCCACACACAACACAGGTGGTCCAAACAAAAACCTGTGAAGTGTTGCCCAGAGAGTAATATCCCCACGTTACGTGTTGTATAGAGCCCCCCATAGGAAACAAACACTTCCGGTGCTGTAAGATTTATTGTTCCCCACACCTACAGTATACGTGAAGGATATATATTCCACAAGACTCTTTGATTCTTTCTTGATAGCAATCATACGAAAAGTGCTGGTGAAAAAAAACTATAACAATCAGGTAATTCAAGGGCGTCTTTGTGTGAAATGCTCTGCAGTGAGGTGACTTCCCTACTGCAGAGCGGTGCGGTGAGAAAAGGAAAGACCTGATTAACTGTATTGTATGGTGTCAAAACCAAAGCATTGTCAGACTTTGAGGGATTGACCACACATGAGTCTGCAAGGCTTTTGTTTCCACCCAGATGCAACAGACTTTGCATGTGCACTAGTTGCATGTTGCAGCTGCAAAGAAAGAGGCTAAGAAAACAAAATCAGAAATTCTTGAATTATCTACATGAGGCTACAATAAAAAATGCGTCACTGATAGTAAAATAACAATTTGCGGTTAAAAACCCAAGAAAATATAATTTAGAAAAGTTGATAAAGATGACCTCTTACACCCTCTAGTGTCAAAACTGAGGAACAACATGAACTGAATCCTCTTAGTTTTAGATTTATATATTAAAAACTTCCTAACTTTGTCATGTTTGGTTAATTTTAATACATTTACAGTAAGTAGATATGTTGAGAAATAGAACGTTTAAACAGTCTACAAATTTGCATTTATTTTTTTTTTCAAATATAGTTTTATCAAATAAAAGAAAAATAATTGCAATCATTTTTGCATATTGAAATTTCCAAAAAAAAAATAATATAAAGAAAGAAATGTGATCTAGTTGATGACATAATCCCACTCCATGAAGATCTGTGTTCTGTTGTTTCAGCTGTTTGCAGTCCCTCTAGTGGCAGAAGTGTTGTACTGCAGACATGGCGTTTAACTGAGCTGAGATGTTTTGTTGAGATAGACACACAACAGACCACTTCAGGAACAGAGAAGTATGTCATGTTCTTTTACAGAACCACACCTACAATGTATCAAACACACACATACAGCAAGAACAACACAATTGTGTCATTGGGTGGGCTCACAACATGACAAAAGAAAGTGTAGAAAATTGCAAAAAGGACAAGTTTTTGCTCACAATAGTGTCCGGTCATTAATTTTTGCGTGACTCTCGTATCTCATTTTCGAGATTAAATGTGAAATGTGAGAGGAATCAGCTGATTATCTCAGTGCTGTTGTGTCAGATGATGTGACATGAAAGGGCAGGGAAGTGAACTGCTAAAGTCAGACGACTAACCACACCAATTTTCAGTTTGCTCTGTGCACTGCAGTCCCTTAAGGGAGGCCTGGCCTCTACTTTGTGTGTTGGGGTGTGTGTGAGGGGGGAGAGAGCTGCTCTGACAGAGAAACTTTCCAAACCACAATGAAAGTGGCTCGCTGACAGACAGTTTGGCTTCACGAAGAAACATTTTGCATCCTGCCTTAATCTGAACGAGTCAGGACAAGAAGGTAACTATTTGCTTTAATTATGACCTTCAATTTGAGATCCATTCTTTTTTATTTGATATTATGTGAATTTTTTAAATTGACAAAGCTAAGTTGTATATAAGTGATTTTTGGCTGAATTTAAAAACGTTTTAGATCAATATTGTAACTTTTTGCAGTCGAAATGACTTTTAAAATATGTTTAATTTTCAAAATAAAAGCACAAAAGCTACATTTGAGATGTTGTAATTTATAATTAACGTAATGTATTAATGAAGCAGAAGTGGAGGACTAATTTTACGCGCTCAAGTGTTGATCAGCTTTATCTCTTATTTTGATTGTAATTGAAAAAAACTTAACAAAGTATCTAAAAAATCCTACAAGGACATAAAAATCTGCTCAAATGTAATTTCTCAATTATGTTGTTTAATAAAAAAAGTTTTTTTTTAGATTTTTGTGTTTAGCGGAAAACATTTTAAAAATAATAGAAACTCCTAGAAATGTTTGCGCTGCGCTTCCTCATGCAAATACAGAGAATTATTCACTCCATCAGCTATTTTTAGTTTTATTTCCTTCTTCTTTTTCAGCTTCTTTCTGTTAGGCCGAGACTTATCGAGCAACTTGTGCATTTTATGGTTTCAATTTTCAGGATCAGCTTGTGTCTTTAATTGAACATTTTACAAAGAAAAATGAATCCAAAGAGACTTTTGAATGTGTTTGGTTCATGTTATAGTTTCTGGAATGGAGTTTAAGGACAGAATCGGATCTGGGAGGGGTGAGGACTGAAAACAAAAAAATATCTGTTATCAGGTAAAAGCAAGATATCCTCTAAAATGTTACAATTTTGTATTTTAAAAATATAAAAATACAGTTAATCTAATGTATTTCCCAGTAAATGTGGCTGGTTGCTGCCGAGGTTCTCCTGTATACCCAGGATGGGCTGCGCTTGCAGTGGCCAGAAACAAGCAAAACGTGGCGGTTTCTACAAAATAAAACCCAACAGTCAGTCACATTCATCTAACAACACAGTAAGTATGAAACAATATTTTATTTAGAAAGTAAATGTTGTAACTAAAGAGACAAAAACACTTGTGTCTTTTAGGCCCAACGCGGAAATACTTCTTCAAATAAAGGTAATTTGTACATATTTACTTTAAACCTTTTATGTATTCGAGGCTTAACATTATTTTTATTAATATTTTTACTGTTATTGTTTATTCTTATTGGGCCTAAAACGTGAGGAAGGTAAGAGATGAGTGGATAGAGGGTTGGCGTGTCACACAGAGACCCTTTTTGCTGCAAAGCTTCGCTTCTGTATGTCACTAAACAATAATTACTCGCAGAAAAAGGAGGCAAATTTTAGCGATTGAAATCTCTGAATTTCCTCTCTTCTCTTCTGGGGCTCAGATAAGACTGTAAACACTAGCGAGTCCTTATAACATCACAGCAGAGTTTAAACAGGATGCAGTGTAAATGTAAAGCTGCTAATAGGAAGAGAAAAAAGCTCAAAAGTAAATAATTCAGATTTTTTTTTAATTTTTTTATTGCAGATGACGTGTTTGTGGCCCAACATGATTTCAAAGCCACAAACGGAAGCGATCTGTCCTTCAGAAAGGGAGACAAACTCAACATTTTGCAAGAGTAGGTGCACTCTTTTTTGCTGCATCCGAGTTTTTTCAGCTCAGTGTCAAAAAAGGAGCCGTCTTGCTTGCAGGAGAGGAGAATGGTGCCTGGCTAAGTCAATCAGCACCGGGGACGAGGGCTACATCCCATCCAATTATGTTGCTCGAGCTGAATCGCTGGAGGTGGAGAAGTAAGAATTAAACACTGAAAATAAAACTCAACGATGGATTATGGGCTAAATTGTCCCTCTGACAGGTGGTTTTTCAAGGATGTGAGTAGGAGGGAGACGGAGCGACTGCTTTTAGCTCCTGGATATAAACCAGGCACCTTTTTAGTTCGGGAGAGTGAGACTTCTAAAGGTAAGGCAGAAAGTTTAAGAACATAAAATGATTTGATACTTAAAGTCTGTGTGTGCCTTTAGGGTCCTACTCACTGTCCATCCGAGATCTGGATCAAGAAGAAGGAGACATGGTAAAACACTACAAAATCCGTTGTCTGGATAAAGGTGGATTTTACATCTCCCCCTCCACAACCTTTGATTCGCTCCACGAACTGGTCAAATACTACAGCCGTGAGTATAAAGTCAGCACAGAAATACACAGTCTGCGTTAGCGACCCAATTGTTTTGACACGTACAATTGCAATTGAAACCCTTTTGATCTTTTTTTTTTTTTGCATTTCCTGTGTGAAAGTGGTAGTTTTCCACTCACGTGACCACTCATGAGCCCCAATTACAAAGAATCGTGAGAGAAGTTATATTTTATTTAACCTTAAATGCTATTTCTGTGTGCAGGCACAGCAGACGGGTTATGTCAGAGGTTGAGCACTCCTTGTAAGCCCAAGGCCCCCCAGCAGCCCTGGGCCCACGATGAGTGGGAGATTCCCCGTGAGACATTAAAGATGATCAAGAAACTGGGCGCTGGGCAGTTTGGAGAAGTTTGGATGGGTAAGATATACGTCACATCAGGTGACATTTGGAAACAAGTTGGAAACGATTGATGGTGTCTTACAGGGTTCTACAAGAACACCCAAAAGGTCGCGATCAAGACTTTGAAGGAAGGCACGATGGAGCCTGAAGCTTTTCTGCAGGAAGCAAATCTGATGAAGCAGCTGCAGCACGACCGGCTGGTGCGACTGCACGCCGTGGTCACCAAGGAGCCGATCCTCATCGTGACTGAGTACATGGTGAACGGTACGACAATCAAGGGGGAACTTTTTAGAACAGAAATTTGAGATATTTGTTTGTGGTGTGGAGTAATCTTAAAATCTAAGGTGAAGGAATTTAGAGAAACCGATGAGGCCCCCTGCTTTGGTGTGGTTATCAGTGGTTAAAACCATTTAGAGCAAAGTTGGTTATGTCCGGGGTCTGCAGCCTTCAACACTTAAACTCACTGACCACAACCCAACTGGAGCCACAAAGATGAATTTCACCCTTTAAAAATAAAACACTGATTTGTTTTTAAGTTACTAAAATATAAGTTATTGTTTTTTTTACACAAATGAAACAAAATATTTTTCAAAATATGAAATACTTTTTAAGTTTTGACAGAGGTTCATATGATGTCTTTTCAAAATAAAAGACATCCTGCACCTCTTTGGATCATTACAGTGCAGCAAAAGTAAATACTATACACTGTTTATTTTATTGTTCATCTCTGCCATGAATTTGTAAATCGAATACGATAAAATAATTAAATCAGAGCTAACCAAGTGGCCATAGGGTGAACCCAAAATCCTTGAATTATGTTTAATGAGAGAAAATCCACCTTAAAAATCCTGAATTTGTCTTAAAATGATCTGTCAAAATGTTCGACTTTAGAAAGCTACAACTTTTTGGTGGATTGTTGGAGCATTATGAGTAATATAGTTAGGAGTCTGTTTGACTTTTTTGCTGTATAGATGGAAAAATGTACTTTTTAAAATTAAAAATATTTAATTTTTGTCTAACCAGAAAACCTCACTGTAGGGGTAAAAAAGAGCCACGTGTGGCTCTGGAGCCTCAAGTTAACACCTGGGTTAGATGAGCTAAAACACCATTTGTAAAATAAAACCAGGCGGTTGAACTTACCCATTTGTGACGTATGTCACTAATTTGTGACATAGCGTTAAATCCAGGACTGCACGAAAAAAAACGATTGAAGATAAAACAAGATAAGATTCATATTCTCAATTAACTATAACATATTTTTGTTTATGTATTTTGAGTGATACAAAATCAAACATTGATTGATTATTAATTATTACTGGTGTGGAAACCATCATGCATTAATGAAAGTTTGTGTATTTTAAATAAAGTGCATCATTTTTAGCCTTTTCTTTTAATTTAGCTTCAGAAATGTGAGATACTTGTTTCTTTGATGTCTAATTTAAGTAAAAAAGGTGTGGCATTTTCAAATGTATTAGAAATGTCACGGATCGGTTACCAAACATTCATTTGGGTTGCCTCTCTCATTTGCAGGATCCCTCCTTGACTTTCTAAAATCAGATGAGGGGCAAAAACTCAAGATGAACAAATTGATCGACATGTCGGCGCAGGTTGGAAATTGTGTGTTTTTGTGCAGAAAATGTATTTTTGTCTTGGTTTTGTGCCTCAAAGTGTTTGTTTTTTGCTTTCATTTAGTAGTTTTTAGTCTAAAAAAACGTCCTCCACTCAGACCACAAATGTATTTTTACCCACTGTCTGCTATAAGGCAACACCTTGAAAACTGTAGTTCCTCCTTCTTTGGTAAATGCGCATGGAAACATGTCAGCAGTAGCTGTGTGGCTTCTGCGGTGAAGCTGCTGCACATGTGGCTTCAAAGCCTCGGCCTACGTCGATTATTAACATCCGGACAGGAAGTCGTGCTTTTTTTTTTTTTTTTTTTTTTTTCCATCCACAAACTTTAGAAAACCTTTCACTGAGCTTCTGGTTGCTGCTTCCTGTTGAACATGTAGAGTTTACATGTTCCTCAATGCTGACTCACACACTGTAACACTACATGTGAATGCAATAAGCTTGAATTTGAAGTGACACCTCGTTTTGCTTCTTGTTTTGGCAGATAGCTGAAGGCATGGCGTACATTGAAAAGAAGAACTACATCCACCGGGACCTACGTGCCGCCAACATTCTAGTCAGCGAGACTTTACACTGCAAGATAGCAGACTTTGGCCTGGCCAGAATCATCGAGACTGAATACACCGCCCAAGAAGGTCAAATCTGTTACGCCTTTACCTTGAACCCACGGTGACTTCAGAGGAACAGAAAAAATATCACACGTTTTCTGTGGTCCACTTGGTTTGTGGTATATTCCACATAATTTTATTTTGAAGGGAAAATTTAGTCTTATGGGTTAAACTCGTGCATAAAATAGCTTTTAGTGATTTAATCATACAAACTAATTTGAATGTAACATATTTGTTGCCGACATAAACTGTCTCTGGTTGAAGTTCTCGTCTCGATAAATAAAAACTCACATTTCTGCTAAATCAAGCATCAAACATATGAACTTCACCTTCAAACTCCTGTTTCTATCTTTGTCTTTTGTTTGGTTTCAAGAAAAGAAAGAAGAGAAGCCTGTAAAACACTGAACACAACTTCTTCTCACAGTCTGAGCGTAACAGGGCGGCAGAGTTTGAGAGAAGCTTAGCTATTTTTGGTTCGCAACATTTATTTTATGTCATATCTGCAACTTAAAGATATTGAGATAATAGATTTGAAGGTGTTTTATTGTCAGATTCCACAGGTACAAGTTTTGTTGAAGCTTTTTTAGGATTTAATTGCTAATTTGTGGTATTTACCATTCATAAAATAAACAAAAAGAGACATGTATCCATCTCTTAGAGCTTTTTTAATGACCTGAACTTCAAAAAATATAAATTTGTAGATTTTGATTGATGCTAAACTACTATTATGAATGTTTTTAAATAAAAAAACTCACTTTTTTAATTGTAAAGATTTTTATTTGAATTTCAATGGAATTAAAATTGTTTATTTCAACCACAAATACATTTAAAATCCAATCAACAGAGGTTTATATCTATACAAAGATATGTCAGACGTAGGATAACTAAATATTTATAGATTTTTGTCTCTGTTAATTTTAAATTAAAGCCATTAAAATTAAGTTAGTTTAAGAATGTGACTGCATGGTGGAGTGGTTAACCCTCTGACCTTACAGAGAAGGCCCCGGTTCAAATCCCAAGTAAAGTTTGCATGTTCTCTTCATGCTTAAAACATACTTCCTGGGACTTAACTAGTTAAAAAATTAAAAAAATATATTAAGTGAAGGTAATTCTGAAAAAATAATTAAATGCTTAATTTGTGGGGTTTTTTTAATCAAATTATAATAAATCAGCTATTTGGCAGTAATACGTGTCCAATTTTTTTTTTCCATAGGGGCAAAATTTCCCATCAAATGGACCGCCCCGGAAGCCATCAACTTTGGGACTTTTACAATCAAGTCCGACGTCTGGTCTTTTGGAATTCTGTTGACTGAAATAATCACATACGGTAGAATTCCCTATCCAGGTGCGGTATTTCATAAATCCTCCAAATTGATCCAAATTTTTTAGATTTGTTTTGTAAAACCTAACTCATTTTTTTCCAGGAATGACCAACCCGGAGGTGGTCATGTCTTTGGACAAGGCGTACCGGATGCCCCGACCAGACGACTGCCCCGTGGAACTCTACGACATCATGATGATGTGCTGGAGGCAAAGGCCTGAAGAGAGGCCCACTTTTGAGTTTTTGCAGAATATTCTCAATGACTTCTTCATCGCCACAGAGGGACAGTATGAGATGCAGCCGTAGACTGTGAAGAACACAAAGAGAGATTTTTGTTGGACAAGGAATGGAAAAATAATTTAAAGGAACTGGGAACCATCGATGTTGAAATGGATATTTTTCAAATGGATTTCTTTTTTTTCAGCCTTTTTTTTCCTGAATGAAAGTTGCTTCTTTAGGCCCCATTTGGATTAAGCATCACAAAAGTATCATCATGGTTTCAGCTTTTGATGCCGATTTAGGAGCGTATACAGCCAGGAGGCACCGCAAGACTGATTCACAAGGTTTAAAAAGGACCAAGTGCAAAAATACACAATGTAAATTGCCGTGAATCCAAAAAGGCAGCACAGGTAAGATAATAATCAGTATAAAACATGTGCATGGGACAGAAAATCAAAATAACCATATTTTGCACTTTTTTAAACCCTCTGTTTCTTTTGTAAAAGCTGAGTTGTAAAACTGGTTTTATTCCTTTGCATAAATGCTTTTTTTAAATAAATATTATTATTTATCTTATGGAGAACTTTTGCTTACATTCCCCTATTTCCTGCTGTAAGTTGTTAATTTACACAAAATTCACTAAACTTGAATGTTTATGTCAAATAAGCTGGAATAAATTGAAAAACACAATTTGGAATAGTTTTTAAAAGGAATATGATTTATAAGCACTTGAAAAGAAAGGTTTTCAAGTACAAAATATCTAAAAAAAAAGGAGATAAAAATCACAAATGCTTCTATTTGTGTGTAAACACATGTTGCGATCCAGCAAACGTGACGGTAAATGCATGGGAAAAAGCACAAATTACACCAAACTTGAAAATAATTGGACAAAATTGTGGGAGTTTTGATCCCCAGTATCTTGAAGATAAAAGGGATTGTGCCAACCAGGGGTGAACCCATTTCCTGTGTATGCAGGAAACAGGAAGTAGAGTCAGAATTCCTCAAATGCCGCAGAAACATGGCTCCCACATGCCAAAATGATTACACTTTTCTAGATTAAAGAAGTGGACAAGCATCTTCAAAATGGGATGAACCAAACCCAACGTTTTAAATAATTATTTTTTAAAGTCTACTACTTGTAACAAACTTAGGAATTTTATCTGTACATTTATCTGCCATCTTTGCAGAGATTCAATGATGCACGCTTATTTTCTTAAGCCTCATTAAAGAAAAAAAAAACTTCTTTTTTAATATACATCTAGCTTTGGAGAATTTCCAGCTGACACAACAACAACAACAACAGTGCCGGGAAAAGTGCAAAGTCTTTAATTTCATTAAATGCATCCCATCACTGCATAGGCGCCGCATCAGCAGTTTTCAAGTGAAGCTTTTTAATGCAAGCACAGATGCACGACAGTTTAACAACTTCTAGGTTGTGACTGTCTTGCTAATTTATTCAAATTTGTTTAATATTAAAGGTAATTTTAAGTTTCTGATAAGCATGATATATATTTAATAACACTTTATTATATAGAGCTACTGTGCATTTTATACCTGTGACATCCTGCAGATGTCAGTGTCCTTCAGAGAAAACTCAGCTGCACATTGAGCTGCCACCTGATCCTCAGTGATGGCAAAAGATTTCCAAAGAGGGTGAAAAATGTCATTTGACGTGTGTACATGAGCCTATGCAATGTGAGAAACACTATTTCTCACACCAACCTCCACACTTCTTCATGAAGAATGAAGATCAGCTGCTTCCTCCTACCACAGCTTAGCTTCACACGCTCACATTTTCTGACGATCTGCGGCTTTCACCTCTAAAGCAGCAGTTTTAACTCTCAGTTTAAACGTAACTCTTCTTAATAACATTTTATAACCAAATTACAGATTAAAATCAGAGGTTACATCAAAACACACAAAAAAAAAAGATTTATCAAAATAAACAAATACTAAAAATAGAATAAAAATGTAATAATTAAAAAAATGGAGACAGATGTTTCATCTATCTTTCTAAGTCAGAATAAGAATTAAAGAAATACAGTCTATTCTGTGTAAACCGTAGTCAAACATGCACAGACTTGGTGCTATAAAAATGATGTAAAAATAAAAGTTCCCTTTACTACTTCCTTTTATTATGGCACCTAAAAGCAGCTTAATGACTAATTATGACTATAAAATATTTATTTTTATCACAACATTTAATACTTATGACATTAAATTATATGTAATTATTTAACTTAAGTATATATCCAAAGATTTTAGACTTAGACTTGAGTCTGGAGCATCAGTCGAGACGGCAAAGGTAAAGGTTACAAAACCAAACCATCCTGTAGCCTTACAGGAATAAAAATCACCGATTGACATCTGATCTCTGCGAAAGGCTTCTCGTCATTAGCATTTGTTGAGAGTCCACAGATTAAAAAAAAGGTGAGCTTTCATCCACTGATAATGTTTTCACTCGTGTTCATTTTGGATTATCGTCCTCACAAACATGTTTTCTCTCCTGGGCTTTGATGTGCTTAAATGAATGGAGTCCATTAATCACCGCTGTGTGCTCCACTAGATGTGAGGGCCCTTGAAGCGGTGACTAAAGATGTCAACAAAACATTTAGCAGCAAGTGCATTTAGCTAGTCGAAAAGGGGAAAAGAAAGAAGAAGCAATTAATTTGTGTTCTGTAAGACCATAAGTAAAAAAAAAAAAAAAAGATGTATCATGTCACTTACTGGCTTTTTCTCTCTTGGAACAATACCTGATTAAATTGGCTCTCTGTTACGTAATAAAGCTTTTAGCATTTCATTTTGGAAGGAAGCCCAGCTTGATTCTGTCCACTGAAACTATATAAAAGACTTTTTAACTAACGTACACTTTTATGTGTATTGATTTTGTAGACTATTTCACTTTTAAATGGGTAAAAGTGCAACGACAAAAAAAGAAAATTGTCTTTTAGCATTCTTGTAGTGAAGGTAAACACAATAATTTGTCATCTCATTGTAAAAGAATACAGTAAATAAAAAAAACAAAGTCTAAATATTATTTTGAAACATTTTTGACTTTTATTTCTTAATGTGAATTTGAAAGTTTCAAATTCACTCACTCAGATTTGAGCCCGTTCTGGGATCAGTTTTTGTGTCGCCATTTTGGAAATACAGAAAAATCAGAGGTGTGCTAAATACTTTCATGTCCTATTTGCAGGGGAGGAGCTTTAGGGGGGGCAAGGGGTGCCATTCCCCCAGCAAAAAGCTTTACCATAATTGACAAAGATTTATTAATTATCAATTGCCAATGCTTACAGAAGCGATGAATAAAACAGTTTTAAACAGACATTTTTGATCCTTTCATTTGTAAAGACTCCTTTCCTCTCCTAATATAAAATATTCTAGCTCCGCCACTGTCTTATGTCAGGGGTTAGATAAATGGCGACGCGATAAACTATTCAATCTGCCCCGCCAAACTGGAGTAAATGATTTTGATTACCTGTATTAATGTTTTATTTTCCCTGCAGTTCAGGTGTCTCCCAACAGATGGCGCACTACAAATAAATCCACATTTGTTCAGGTCATAAAGTTATTCTGCATTCATGTATTGTTTGAAGATTTGTTGTTTTTCCGATATTCTTGTGTGATTCCCAAGTCAGACATTTATTTTTACTATTATTTCAACGGCACATGAACGCAGCATTTCTCTGAGTTTGAGTTTTTTTTTCCCAGAAGGATATCAACCCATTGGTGAAAATGGCACTGAAATGAGAACAAATACCACATTTTTTTGAAATTAAACTCCAAAATGTTCAGCTTTGAAGTAATTTTCAATCAAGATTAAGGTGTGTTTTGTCCACATCATGTGTTATTTCTTTCTTTCATGAGGTGAATTACCAAAACACGCTACAAATCCGGCCCTTCTGTCAAATTCTTTTTGTGGCCCACGAGTAAGAAATGTCCATTCCTGGTCTATGTGTATCAGATATGAGACCTTAAAATGTTTATTATTATTATTATTATTATTATGCAATTTGGGTTTGTTTGCAGAGTTGCAACACATTAAAAAAATCTCCAAAACATTTCATATATAATGCATCTTCTTCAGCTTGGTTCACATTGAGAAAACCCTCTTTATCTTTTCTCTTGAAAGATAAAAAACATTAAAAATGTACAAGTTCTCTCTAGTGGTGTTTATTTATTATGCTGATTTTATTTTTTATGTTCTTTTTTAATCTTTTTCGGGGTTGCTGGAGCCTATCCCAGCTACTTACCACCTTGGGCAGTTAATGTTTATTTTTAGTGTTTTGGGGTTTTTTTTAATGTTTTCCGGGGTTGCTGGAGCCTATCCCAGCTATACCATCTTGGGTACTTCATGTTAATTTTTAGTGGTTTTTTTTGTTAGTTTTTTGTCTTTTTTATCAATCTGAATGGAAAAATGTATTAAAGTGTAAAAAAAAGTTAAATGTTCATTTTTGATTGTCTTCAGACATACATTTTTAATTTTTAGAATTTTTTTAGCTTTTGGCTTCATAAAGAGACAATAAGCTACTGTGTTTATTTATTTATTTATTTTATAGATGAAGCTAAAACAAATGGATTTTGTATTGAGCTAAGGAAATTTCAGAAACCATCGGCCAGTTTTTTTTTTTTTTTCTTCTTGGTAAGTGAGTTTATGTCAGTCTATAGCTAAAGAAAAATCTAAATCCCAGAAATAGCACAAACCCCCAAGTACCCCCTAAACGTATCCAGTAATTGACCGGCATGGCTGTGGTCAATGATGAGCCAAGGGCACCGATAACTACTGGAAAATTAAATTATTCCTGCACCAGTGCGGTGAAAGTACTGAAGGATACGGCCTACGGAGGCTGAAATGTGACCGTTCCATTTGCTTTCAGACTCTCAGTCCGTCCTGTCCGGTGTGCACGCTTGGTTTAAAAACACTCACTTATAAGGCGAATGAATAATTAATTGTGAAGTGAGTGGGTGCATCCCTCAGCTTAAATGGATGCCATTTAAAACTGCGTCCACTTCTCGCCGCACAGGAGATCACTCAAGCAGCCGAAGAACTTACGTAACACATGTCTGCTGCACCATGGGCAGACATTTCTGACAGCTCGTGAGTAAAGCGGCTCACCATCAGTATGCAATGTTGTGCTCCTGCACTGCAACGTTTTCTGCATGTTTGGGTGACATAATGTGTTTCAAAACATCGGTTTGTGGATTTATTTTAACCTTGCAGGATCAAATTTGTGTTAAGGTTCTTTTACGATATGGTAAAATAATAAAAAGGGAAAAATAAATCATGTTTATTTACACTATGTGTATATATTCATACTACTTTGGTATCACAGTATGAATGTATTTAAGTTGTTATTACAAAATAGCTTCATTAATTGATACATTTCTATTATAAAACTGTAGTATCTTGCTAAAAACTTTAACATATATCAAAAGATTACCTACTATAAGTTATTGCACAAACGAATAACCTTTTATTAATTATTATTTTGTTACCTCATTATGTAACACATTCCCCTTTTTGGTATCAGCCACTGAACACAAGGCAATTAACATTCAGGGACCCTTTAATGCCAAGTATAGCTGAACGTCAGGACCTCTTAACCTGTTTCACTCCGAGCGCTGTTTGAAAGTCTTCAGTCTGAACACTGGCACACAGGAAATGGTGATGCACAGATAAAGAGATGACTGAGAAACCACAGATTAAATAAAAAGTTTAACAACCTTCTCTTTCTCTGAGGTTTTCCTGACAGTTGTCATCATGAAGATTTGCTTTCTGAGCTTCTGGTTGCTAAGAAAATTCCTGTTTGTGATCTTTAGTAAATTTGTTTTCAAGTTTTTTTCTGTACAACTCTTGAAGATTGACAAACTAATCTAATTATTTGAAAATGTCCTAAAAGTCATGTCAGAACATGGAAAATGACTAAACTTCCTGTGAGATTCTGTCTTCCAAACCCAGGGTCACAGAGTTGCTGGAGCCTATCACTATTAGGCAAAAGCAGGGCGCACCACAGACATGAAGCAAAAGGAAAATTAACTCCTTAACGCCTGAATTAATTTATTTTTTAGTAGATTACATTCAGGTAATTTTGAAGTTGAAATGGTTTGTTGCATATTTGAGACAACGGGTGTTTTAAAGGCAACTGGATCAGCTATTTTGGGTGTGCATGTGCTTTTATTCATTGTTAATTTCTTAGACAGACACAACAAAAAACTATTAAAAATAAGTCTATTAATACGTTTAATAATAGATAAATAGAAAGTGATTTTGAAGATTTAATGGTTTTTGGTAATTATTTTAAGTCAAGCTTTTTGGTTGGATTAGACCTATTGTAGACATTACAACAAACGGAAATATTAATAAAATCCAAACATGTATTTATGTATTTATTGACTTGTATTTAGTTAGTTGTATTTAAAGGGAATTGATCTGTATTTGGAAATAATCATAAATCCAATGCATTGTTGCTTTACACCAAAAGCTTTTGTCAGCAAAGGGAACTGAACACCTTTAAATGAAACTAAATGCATTAAAGAAACAAAGAATCCTTCATCTCAGCATTTACTGACTCCTTCTCTGTGCTGTCTGCAAGCAATCTGCCCTGAAATGTTTTCCCGCTGAGGCAATGTCCTCAGCTTATCAACGTGATTCGTCTTCTTGATTGCATGTCTTGAGGCGCGCGCACTGAATGGCGGGTAAAAGGCGCACCGATCTGCAGCATTGTCCATAAGAAAACATGGGGAGGGGGTAATGCTATTTATCTTCCTGACTATTTAAATGAAGTGGTGCAACAGCATGGAGGACAGACCCCCCCCACCCATCGCTGCTAAACAGTCTGACATTGCAACTGAAGCACAAAAGCAGCTGGAGAGGCTCGCCGTGGCGTGACTGGCGGCTGCAGATCATGTGGGCGTGTCCCTGCCGCTCTCCTGTGATGACACGTGGACGATCAGTCAATGGATGATGTGCGTTCAGACGCGCATCCAACAGTGAACTTTGGAGCTGTCCGTGGTGCTGAATCTCCATCTTTTCCCACGACCCGCCTCCACCTGCGCTCCCCGATGATCGATGCTCCGAACAGCGACGGGAGTCCGCAGTTCCAGCCGCCTGTTGGAGCCGGACTCTAGACTGTCTGCTGTCGAGAGATCATGGACGGAGGACGGATGCGATTCAGGGATGATTAGAAACTTGGCGCTGCAGAAATGTTTCTGAAGACGTCGTTTGGTGCTGGAACCAGATTCAGCCAGTAACCAATTTGCATCTAAGGAGGAAAAGAATGAAGTTCTCCTATTTAGTTTCCCTGCACGGATAAGATCATTTTATTCATTTTTATTTTTTAAGAAGAAGATCTATTTATCCTCCAAACCATGGCTGGCTCGATTGTTCTGGTCAACTCCGTGGTCCTGTTGCTTTTTGGCAGCGGTATGTTCTTGGTAGGAGCAAGTAAGTCCATTTTTATGCCTTTTTCTGCAAAATGCATTAAAGCTAAGTCCATATCCTCATATGTTTATGCTTCACATAACACAGAAAGTCATTCACGCAGGAAATATGTCTTTCTATTTGGGTTTTTACCTCGTTTTTCATGCAGAAAACAGACAAACATGTTATTTTAACCACAAAACAACAACATATCAGTCAAAAAATAAAGGTTCAAGTGCCCTACTTCATAAAAGTCAAATTCTCATCATGAAGGCACATCAGTTCTGCATTTTAAATCAATTTTCATCAAGGTTTTCTGTTCTTCTGAGTGTCTGCTAGAGGCATTCCCTTTACATAACTGCCAGAAAAACACTTGTTGTGGATCCAGCACAGCCTTTAGTGAAACTGCTGCCAACAAAAATATTATTCAGTCCTTTTATGTGCAGATATGTTTCATTTTCAAAAGCATGCTTGAAAATGGATATTTAACAGACTTTGCTTTTGTATGCTTTCACCTGGTTCTTTTAAGCTCTTTATTCCCTCTAGAAGAACAACAACTAAACATAAAGGAATATCCATCATTGTGTGTTCAAACCGTCAACTTTTTTAATGGTCTCTTTGTAAATGTGACAATTGTTAAATTTACAATCAGAAGAACAGAAAAATGAGTCAGAAAAAGGAATTTAGCTGTTACCAGGAGCAAAAGTAGCTGTTGAATTATTGACTGACTTTCCCTACATGCTACAACGCTGAAGCTTTTACAGTTTTGAGATGATACTATTGATATTCCACACACTGCTTTACTAAATACAGAAAAATAAATCCACACCACAATCTAAAAATTAAGTTTAATTCTCAGATTTACCATTTAATTTGCACTTATTTCATGTGTTCATCTATAATTACAAATGAAGGCTCTGGATAATGAATAATTAGCGCAATGAAATATAAAATAAATGGCGGCTACATTTCTAAATCTAAGAATGTAAGATAGGTTAATGAAATGGAATAATAAAAATAGAACAGTTGGCATCAAAACAACTGTTTGAGGTTCTCGTTTTGTCAAAGTGGGCAGCATTTTCCTTCATTCGTTTGTGAATAAGTTAGCATTTGGACACCAGTATTTACATTGGCACTCAAAAATTCCCGCACACATTACAAGCATTAATGCTGCGTCCGTCTGACAAATAAAACAAACGAGATCAGGTTTTATTGGCCGCGTGAAACAGCTGAGCTTAAATCAAATTGGCAATCTGCTCATTCATAAACTCATGACACATTTTTGACAAATAGCGGCTCAGTGCTGGAGCCAAAACCATTAGAGTGACAGCTTGTATTTGCTGAAGTTGACATAATGTAATCTCTTGTCACATGGGATGTATTTTAGACCCACCCACACAACAGACTGCAGTCTTTGAAAGGATTAAACAGTTGGATTTTTTGAGCATCAGTGAGGAACTCATAGTTTAGCTTCAATTAATTTTAGATGCCTGCAAAGCCAAAACAACTAGATGTGGATTTGAAGAAATCCCTACCTGTGTCATAGCTGTCATCCTGCATGGTTTTGAGATTAAAAACATTTAGAAAATGAAATTGCAATGATTTTAGATTCACAATTACAAACAAAATACATTTTATTTTTCACGTTTTATGAACGTAAACATGCTACATTTGATTTTTTTTAAAGTACCCAGTAGATAAAGGCCTCCCTAACCTTTTTGTAATGCAAATCAGAGCACATTGTTTGTCCGAGAACAATCTCCAGCCTCTCACAGGTTGACAGTATGCAGCCAGTAAACTAAACATTCTGCTTTGTAAGCAAAGGTAGCAAAAACAGCGTCAGGGCCCACACTGATAAATTCAGTCTGGGCTCCTTTCCATCCGACTTTTCAGAGACCCTGCAGCCCTCTCCCTATTTCTCCATGTGTACTCTAGCTAATGTCGGCTTTGGCTTTACATTGTGATTCATCCTGGCAGTTCTCCCACATCCAAAGTAGGTCCTACCCTTTTATTTGCTCTGACACACTCTTCGTCCTCTACGACCTATGGCGGTTTAATTTCAGCTCTGACGTAGCACTTTCTGTGAAGGGGGCCTTAGTCAGTGGTCAATTTTCACAATGACAATTATAGCTGACGACAACACCAGGCGAATAAGGAGTCCTAATGCACGACAGCATCTGAATTTCAATGGTTTTATCTCCATGAATCATTTTTTTGCAGTACGTAAAACAGAAAATGGTGACCAAAAAATACAGGTGTGTGCTGTAAAAGACATCAAGATGATTATTTACCCACCCAAATTGAAAATGAAGTTGTCCCCCTCATCAGGTTGTAATGGAAACCACATCATGTCGCATAAAGTGCCCCAACGTTAGCCGTGATTCATGAAATGTTTTCAGGGAGTTGTCACTTCCTCCATCATCGGTAAATGAACCGTAGGCGATGCACCAAAGAGACCAGCTGTGTTGGTGTCCGGTTGTCTCCCTCCACGCAG
The DNA here is from genome assembly GCF_002922805.2 of Oryzias melastigma. NCBI lineage: Eukaryota > Metazoa > Chordata > Actinopteri > Beloniformes > Adrianichthyidae > Oryzias > Oryzias melastigma. The sequence continues at coordinate 13,668,454 of NC_050535.1, read as the reverse complement.
GAACACCGAGATCCAGAGGCACAAAAGTGTTGTGTCACATGTTGCACCTTTCTCTACATGGAGGGAGGGCAAACGCTAAAGCAAATTGCTGCTCTTTTAGTGGCCACAAAGCTGACTAATAATCTGCAGCAGTGATTAACAGCATCCCTTTTGGAAAAGAAATAAGACTGGATTTACTTTTTAAACCCCAAAAAAGGAACATAGAGTAAAAAATATGTATTGGTTTTGAGTAATGCACAATAAAGGAGAAGCAGAACAATGTTTACATTATTAATAGTCTGAACTCAAAATTGAATCGCTTTAGGCTCTTGTTAATTGAATCGAACAGTTTCAGGAAATTATAATCGATTTGGCACAGGCAGTCATGAAGCACAGCTAAAAGTCAACAAAGCTAAATCAGGGTCAGGCATTCAGGGGTCAAGCACGAGCATGAGGGCGTCTGAGAACAACCAGAGTGGTCAGGGTCCAGGCGAGGGTCAGGGCAGGCGGCAGACGAAGCCAGGTCAGATGAAACAGAAAATCAAGTTAGATTGAGAGCGCTCAGTGATACAGGCACAAACAAGACTTCGAACAAGACTCAGGTTGTGTCCGAATTCCCCCCCAACCCATAACTACTAAAGAACTATATAGTGTGGGACTATAGTGGCCTGGATTTTAAAGGTAATTCGGACACCATGCTCACCACTTTTCTTTTGTTTTTCTAAACGTTGGATATGATGTCAACGATTTCGTGAAGTGAAAATAAAAAAATACGAACATTTCACCATGTTTATTTTTGACTCCACTGTGTTCTGATGGTGAAAATGTGGATGGTTTATTCAAAAGTTGCATTTAAGCATGTTTATTTGTTCGAGATTGTTCGGCCACAATCCATTGAGGTCTATATTAGCTAATCTAGTGAGCATCAATGTACGCTAGTTTTTCGCAAAGACTTCTGGGAAATTTCAAGTGCACTCGATTTTGGAATTAGTAGATTCAAGCACTAGAAAACGGCGAACGCATTATATCGTAATGAGGGGGGAATTCGGACACAACCACAGATGAAATACTGCTGGGAGGGATTATTGATGGGAGTTTCAGCAGGGGCTGATGGGAAGTGAAGTGTGGAGAACCAGGAAGTGCTAGAACTCTGGATATAGTATTTCCCACTAAAGGCAAGAGAGGAAGACAGGGGACTGATTCATGACAATGTGGGATTTTGGTTATGAAAATGTAGTAGAAGGTCAATACTTTTGCAATTTAACCTTTCTATTTTTGTGAATCTGCTGCTCATAAATTACTATTTAGCTTTAAAGTTTCTGATCTTTTATTAACCCTTTAACACCTGAGGCGTCATCAGTGACGCTCAAACACAAAATCTTAAACTTACTATACGTTTTCAACCGTTTACACAATCAACAAAATTCCAGTAGGTTTCGAAGGAGAAAAGCGGCTCGTATGAGCCACTTTTCTCCTTCGAAACCTACTGGAATTACGTTGAACATGTTAACAGTTGAAAAGTTACAGTAAATCAAAGAACATAAACACTAGAGCTTAAAGGGTTAAAGTTTTGGCTTAAATTTCTTTATAAATGTCTTCAATTTAAAAAAAAAAAAAAAAACTTGCCACAAAAACCCTCAAAATTTGTTGTTGGAGTTCAGTAAGAATTTACTAAATTAAAGGACAATTGTGTTACTAAAGAAAAGATTAATTCCATAGAAAATCCGAAGCTAGCTTTGCGTTTCTTCCTTTAAATGTCTATTTTACAGTTTTCAATCAGCTCAGTGAACACAGTACCCTTTAATTAAATGGTTACTATGTGGTCAAAATGAGAAAGACAACCTTTTAACCTATTGATACCCGTGTCTTCTTTCAACCTCATCCAATTCATCCCCCTCCACCATCTCCATTAAATGTTAATTTCCTCGCAGGCTTTCAATCTTGACTGAAGAATAAGTCTGGCCTCTCATTCGGCTCTGTCACCCTCGCCCACAACACACACAACCACAAACCAATCTCTGGGGAGTTGAGCTGTGCTGGAGATTGACCCCAACTTCCTCTGCTTCATATTAGAAGGGGGTGTTGATGCTTGTCTTACATAAGGCCCTTAAAAACCTGCTTCTGCATCACCTTTTCTAACAGTCATTGATCTCATTTAGGGTATGAAACTCCCATTTATTTTGTGATGGACTTTTTTGGACACATCCCTCCTGGGGTCACAGGGGGCTTCCAAATTCAGACCTGCTCACCCAGGTGACCCGACGGGGAGTGATCATTTCTCAGCAAGTCCTACAGTCACCCTGATGGCCCTGTAAATCAGTGGAGGATTTCGGCCACTGACCAAAATCCAGCCAGAGCCGGAAAGTCCCAGATTATTGTTTAGAAAAATACACAATATTTAGGTTTTTGTGATCGTTAAAAATAATTTGGGAAATGTATATTTGAAATATTACAATAAATGAATTTCAACAGTGTCTATAAGTTTATTTCTTTTACTTTTTACAGCCGCAGTTCCTTTCAAAATAAAATATACTGAAAAAGATCCTGTTGCAGAAGAGTAACTTCAAAATAAAATGCAAGAGAGTCAAACATAATGTTTTTTGTCATCAGGATTTTGTTGCATCACCATCATTTTCGTCCTTTTACTGTCAACATTTAAAATAATATCCAATCATATATATATGTAATATCCAATTATACATAAAAAACCTCATAATATTAAATATTAAACTGAGTTTTTTATTCTCATTTTTTGAGATGTGAGGAACATAACACATTATTCTAAATCATTATGTATTTGTTCGAAACTTTGATCTCTTTAGCATCATTTGTTTAACTAACTTTACAATAAAAACACATTAAAAGAATATTTCTACAACATTTCTATAACAGTAAATCAAATTTTTTGCCTTCATTTTGCTCTGTGGTTTGACATATTAAAAAGATTTACGGAAATGGCAAAATGTGATTTTTTTTTTTTTTTTTTAATTTAAATTTTTTTAAAGTTAAAGAGCCACAATAAAGGAATAAAAGAGCCACATGAGGCTCTGGAGCTGAGATGTTCCTGAATTTTCTATGCTCTGGCCCTCTGGATTCTCTCTTCCTGTACAAACTCTGATGCTTCAGAAAGTGGAACCATTTCACGTCTAAGTCTGAGCTTTAAAACATTTCCTTAGCTACCAGTCATTCCATGTCCCCCGCAGGTCTTCCAGAGTTCACCTTCTCTTAGAAACAAGATGTTTTGTGTCTCAACGGCTGTAATTGGCTTCTTTTGTTCGTGTGCAGAACTCAAGGACTCTGAAACAGTTTGGCATGTGCTCCGACACATTTGGAGGACAGACAGAGGGCTGTGATTCAAAAGACAAAAAATAAAAGAGATTTAAATGTCATAATTTCATAGGAACAAGTTTGATTGACACTAAACTCTGAGTGTGTTGTGGGGCGTAAATTATGTGAGGTTGTAATAATTGATACTCAAAAGGTCACAGAAGTTTTGCTTCAATTTATTAAAGGATGGTTCAATCTCTAAATGTTATATGTAGTTATTTTGTGCTTTGATGTAATAGTTTTTTTGTCTTTCATAGACCCTTTTCCCACATCTTCACCCACTTTCCAGTAAATATTTTGCAACAACAAAAGCTTCAGTGACAGATTCCTGATTATCCCATCGTACCTGTCCATCTGACCGACTCTGCTGCTGCTGTAAAAGGTTCTCCGTTTGAGCTTTCAGCTGTTTTTTCACCTCGTTCCCATTTTGCAGCAAGCATGGTGGCCAAGACTTGAAAGATTCGTGCAAATTGGCAAAAGTGGTAAGGTTTGTGGGGTTTTGGCTCAAACGGTTTGGTCTGCGATGGTTCAGCGAACGTGTCAGCAGACAAAACGATAGTTAATTGGAGCCCTTTTGATCACCACGAACAGCCGTTCTTGTTAAAAGACTTCAATAAATGTTCTTTTTCTTTTAGTTTCATCTGTTGTGGACTATTAATAGATTTTGAACATTGAAAAACTTAAAAGAAAAGAGGACTATGAGCATTCTGTTGAGAAAACAAAAGGATGTTTAGAGGTTAAAGTTTACTTCTAATTCCTCGTTTCTTTGGAGTAATAGAAAATTTAAATCTCAATTCGAGTCACCGTATCTGTGGTGGAGTCGGAGTGCTAATGATTTGTTTTTCACTGGGTAGTTATGTGTCTGACCCTACACTGTGAGCCTCGTACGCCTTTGGGGACCCAATCATTGATTCTGTTGCAATAGCATGGCAAGGTAATTACTGCAATTTCATTGTTGAGGTTCTGTGCTGAATATCAAGATCTATTGATGTGATGAAAGAAAAAAATGAAACGCTTATTTTTAAAACTGCAGAAAGCACAGAAAATATAAAAAAAACATGGATTCACAACATACAGAAAGATAAACTAAAGTTTATCAAAACTGTTATAATTGTCCAAATATTGCACAAAAATTGTTTACGGTGGAATTAAAACGTGTTTCT
>NC_050535.1:13635054-13663955 GCF_002922805.2 Oryzias melastigma | reverse complement strand
AATGTGTCAGTCATGCACCTGAGAGCCGACTCTGTTACCGTGTCCTGGGAGGTTCCAGAGGGGGACATCATTATTGGCTTCTCCATTTCCCAACAGGTATTTCCTAAACTTTTATAGAAACCATAAAAAAAAAAATAAAAAAAAAATCACAAAATCCTGTGAGCACGCCTAAAGGTACATCTGCATCCCTGTTGCAGTTTTTTTCTGCCGGGTTGTGATTTCTTAAGCATTTAAATAAGAAATTCTCCTGAAGGCTTTGCTTAATATGGAGAAAGGTGCACCTGTCATGGTCGATTAGTGGAGAATAAAACAGAGCTGCAGCGTGGAGAACTTTTTTAGAAACAAAAAAGATCTTAAAGTGCAAAAACGGATTGAGTCAAACAGCTGAATGACGTCACGCAAGACAGCGTCCTACCTTTATGCTCCGAGGGAGTCGAGCCATTATAGAGCATTTAACTTGGCCTCTCATTCAGTGTGACTAAACATCCTTCAGGGTTCTTCATAAGCTGCATTTGAATGCTTATGTAATCACTTTCAGTGCATTTAAGAGCAAATTTGTCTCAATATTCATCATGGACTAAAGCGAGACTTAATTTTTCTACAAAATTTGCAATTAATCAAAGACGTAGAAAGACATCTGGGAGCATACAGGCTTTTAGAAATAGTACTGACAGCTTTTGGTTAGAAAACCTAATTTTAAGAAAATACTGGAAATGTATAATCAAGACAGAAATCAATCTTCTAAATCACATGTGTCAAAGTTAAGGCACAGGGGCCGGATCCGGCCCTCCGAGTAATTATACCTGGCCCTCCAGATCATTTTATTTCATTATTAATGATCCGATGTTATCTTGTTCTTATTTCTAACTTGTATAATATTGACAAAATGTATTTTTATGGAGAGTAAAATATTGAAAGTTTTTTTAGGTTTAGGTAGATTTATTCTGGTATAATATTCCTGCCTTTTTATTATTCATAATTATGTTAAATGTTACGGTTTTAAATTTAAAAAAAATTTCATTCTGCTAGCTTTTTAGACTATTTTGGCATTTAATGAGATTTTATGACCTATTTTGGAGTTTAGTTAATATTTCAGCTACATGCTAGCTGTTTTGGCTAATTTAGTTTTTTTTTTCAGTTTTTTAGGATATTTAGATGTTTAGCTATTTTTTTAGCTACATGCTAGCTGTTTTGACTAATTTAGGCTTTTTTTTTATTTTTTTAGGATAGTTTGAAGTTTAGCTACTTTTTAGCAACATACTATCTGTTTTGGCTAATCTAAGTATTTTTTCCCCCTTTTTTCTTTTTTTTTTTTTTAGGCTAATTTGCCATTTAGCAAATATTTTAGCTAGCTATTAGCTTCAGCGTTTTCAGCTATCAATTTCAGCATCTTCAGCTATAATCACCAGCTTCTTAAGCTGTCAAATTCAGTTTACAACATTAACAATAGTATTATCGCAGGAAATGCTAAATATCTGCTTCATAATTATGTTAAAAAGTTAAAGTTTTAAAGTTTTAAGTTTAAAACCACCTACGGTCGTTGGTCGTTTTATATTCACATGAAAAGAACAATAACAGATTATCCCAACATACAATAATTTCTTCAATTTAGGGTTTTAGAGGTTGAAATTGTGTTCTGTTCCAGACAAATTGAATGCAGCAAAGCCTTTCGAAAAGAAAATTGTCTTTTTTGCATGGATGTTGTATTCTATGTGATCCTCTTATCACTCATTGCCCTCCATATCGATCCCCGCCGGGAGCAGTCAATAGTTCAATCTATTTCGCTGCTCTCTATCTCTTCTGCAATAACCAGAGGCAGGACGGACACATGCAGCGATTCATTCGGGAGGTCAACACCACCAGTCGCTCCTGTGTTCTCTGGGACCTGGAGGAAGAGACAGATTACATCATCCAGGTCCAGTCCATCGGTCTTTATGGGGAAAGTCAAGCCAGCAAGAAAGTGCATTTTCGCACTCTCAAGAAGACAGACCGTTTCCCCTCCAACAGTTCCAACCAAGGTGGGTGGTTCCAGGATCTCCCTTCATGCCTGTCTTTATTTCCAATTATGCAAAAAATATTCTTCAGTGTTATTTTCCCTTTTTAGGTGATGCCAGATACATTTATTAAATGGTGGTTGCAAATTACTAGTGACAAAGCAATGGAGCAAGAAGTTAATTTTGATTCATAAAAAAAATAATATGATATTTTACTTTTATTAAAGTAACGTTTTTTTTTAGCTAAAACTCTCTGAAATGTTCAGATGACACAAAGTCACACTATTGCAACTCCATTTTCAAAGGACTAAAACTTAAAGAAACATGTCATGATAGTCTCAATTTGTGTCATCGCGGTCTGAGAGACAACAATAATGTCTGACACAGTCACAAGATAACAATGTTCAAGATGGCTGTGACATCCGGTCTCTGCGTCGCAGAGAACAAAGCCAGACGCGTCGTCATAGAAATTGATGTTAGAAGGAGGGAAATAACCCCCCCCCAAAACTCAAAGGTTGAGCAAGAATGAAAAAAGATTAAAGTGCATGCCAAATGTAATGGATTTACAAGGATGGGTAACATATTATACAAATACTATTGTGTTTGGTCCATTTGGCAGTTGATTCATTTTGGCCTCAAATTTGTTTGAATAAAAAATGTCAATATCAAAAAACTGAGGCTGTGTTTATTGAAGTCCTATAACAAGCTTAAGTTTGTTAACTTAAGGGATTTTAATAAATGGACCAAAATTGTGTTTCATAAACTCAACACAACTAATGACTCCAACACAATATTGTTTTTTAAATTCAACATTATGAACAATATAAATGTAATAAATGTAAATGTAACTTTATGTAATAGTGTTGAGTAAATTCAAAATAAAAATTAATAAATTCAATGCAATAATGTTGGGTAAATTCTGAATAAAAACACTATTTTAATTTAACATATCAATGTCATGTAGCACTTATTTAAAATAGTTTATTGAATTTTTATCAACTGGTCTTCTTCAAATTTAAAATATATATATATATATATTGATTATAGTCAAAGGCTCCCAAATTACAAAACTCCTGAAAGTTTGGTGAAATAGAGTTTCCGTACTGCAGCAAAATGTTTTTCCCTGCCTTACATAATACTGTGCTGTGCTTTAATTAAGCATATTCCACCACAGACCTTCTCCCCAAGGTGCAGACAGAAGCAAACCATTACAGACACTTTATATGCTTCTGCATTAAAGTCTCTTCTGACTCCTGAATCCTCCTAAAGAGGCCTGACATTGATAATGAAGCACTGCCGAGAACGTGCTGTCAAGCGCCTGCAAGCTCTACCAACTTTGGCTGGGTACTTTCTGAAGTGTTTTATCCCCACGTTTTTCGCACCCAAGGTACATAAAAAACCCGAAAACATCTTAAAAGAAACACTTTAGTGAAAAAATAACATTTATTTCTTGCTATAAATACAGTTTGAGTGTCTGAAATGACATCTCAAACAATCTGTGTTTGAGGCCCCTGAGGTCTGACGCTCTGTCGTTTGGTGAGCCATCAGTCTGCCTCTGCATCTTTACCTCCGCTTTTGATCTCCGCCCACAGCCTCCTGTCAAGCTGCATTCGCTGCAGCACAAAGGTGGGAAGTCGGCGCCGTTTTGCTCTCAGTAGTTTCCTCCTCTTTTAACAGCAAATTCTCCGTTACATAAAGTGCTTCAAATGTGTGTGTGTTTTTTTTAAATCTGCTGGTTACTGTGCTGTTGCAGAAAGATTCTGACATAGATCATCCAATCAAACAGTAAAGGTTTATGTTTTACAGTCATTTTATTTGGTGAAACTATTGTTAGAAATCTTCTTTGAAAAAGATGTAAAAATGTTGAACCTTATCTGTTAGTATATCAATGTTTGACATTTAACTGAGCAAAAAACCCAGACTTGAATATGTTTTTTTTTCTCTAGAAGGGTTTTGATTGTTTCCAAAAAGCAGAATACAGAAAATGGATTTAAGATGCAGCAGCAGTGAGAATGTATTAAGCTTTCTATGTAGGTCAGAAAACCCGCCCATTTTCTAGGATGGAGTTTGCTTTACGTATTAATTTGATGTCAGTTCTGCCTTCTGTTTGTGCCCCAGTTAAAAGTCTAATCAAGGGACTTTTTTTTCTTTATGTTGGCAGCAGAAATACTGTAGAACAAATGTTACCTGTTGTAATTATCTCTTGTGAATACATGTATTTTCTTGCTTTATTAAGTGACACAATTTATCTAACTTGGCTGGTGAGATAGGGAATTAGGTCGTGCATTTTTTTGAGCATCTTTTAAATGCAGCTTCAATAGTTATAAAAGTGTTTATGCATTTATGCAAAAAAATAAGCAAACCTCAAAGCCATGTATTAAATGACAAAGACAGCTGGCTACCAAACCTGTCACAAAAACCAATTAATCCCGGACAAGCCCCCAATTCATGTTACAAGAGTTAAAAGAATGTAACATGAAGGTAAAGAAAGAAAAAAAACAAACAAAATGTACAAATTCTCGCAACAAACCAAGGCTGAAAATAAGCTCCGATTTATGTTACAGAAAAATGAAAACTGTTTGCACAAAAATAAATAAATAAAATAGGATCAAATGCCTGTATGGAACAAGAAACAGAGTAAAGCCCTGCTGCCCAACACATGATAAATGCTGAGCTGGAGGTCACCGTCCCATCAGGTGCTCTAGACAATTAAGGCAACAATCTGCAAACAAAGATAAGAAAAAAAGGAAAGACAAAAAAAACTCCAAAAGTACAAAAATGTATACATATTGCCTTAGCTGTAACATCTGCTAATTAAAGTTAAAACCCAGATATCTAACTTTCAGCTTCCTCTGAAACAGTTTGCTATTAATTTAAAATACAACTATATAGACTGTAGCTAATTTAATTCTTTTTATGGATTTATTCAACTTTCCCCTTTATTAAAAAAAAAACTGTAAATGTTTTATAGAGGCAAAAGGCTTCAAAAAAGATTTAAAAAAAGAAAGAATAGCTCAAATGGAGCATGGCTGTAAAGCATTGCTCTCACAGTTTCCTGACACAGTTCACAGTCCAATCAGCATCAGGGGACTGGCGGTGTGCAGATGGAAGGTTAGGTCATTATCTAAACAAACTCTTTAATGCACTGAAGGAGCAACAGTACGGAAATCTGAGGGGGAAAGAGTGAGATGTGTTCAGGTCCTGTGGGAATATTACTGTAAATCATTCCCAGTGGGTTTTTTTATGATGATGATGCAGTTTTTAGCAGCCTGTATTATTTTTGAAGACATGTTTTCTGCAGGAGTTCATCAGAAGTGCTCATCTGGATTGTGGGCTGTTAGCCCAGACTTTAGCTCTGCTAATTTTCCCATCAGGCCTTAGTTTGCACTCTCCTACAGGCGAACAGCACCTCACACACTAAAGCTAAAGCTAAAGTTAGCATAGCAAAAAAACAGTGAGCGATTTTATAGCTATCTAGAATACAGTAATCCTTTATTACTCACACAATGGGGAAATTCTCTAAATGCTGATTTAATCTTAAAATCTTTTACACATGTCCTCCACATGTGAACCCCGCCTTTGCCCATCAGTAGACGGGTTAGGCTCCAGCACCCCCGCGACCCCGAAAGCTACAAAGCGGTCAAGAAAATGAATGAATGAATGAACATGTCCTCCATTATGAAAAAAACAAGCTGGAAGAGTCTGTTAAAAATCACAGAAAGTACGATTGTAATTGGAGTGAGTCCTTAAAGTGTTAACAAACATGCAATAACAAAACTGTTGGATTTATCTGAATAATACCCCTAAAAGGAACACCATTTGATGGAACTTTATTTGTGAAAGTCAAAGAATAAAAACAATTAATCAGATTTTCTTTTTGACACACCTACACAGCCATGCTAGCATACACCATAAGCTGTCAAGCCAACATCTCCATCAAATAAGTTTTCTTATGATGGAACTTTTACCTTTATCCGTCCTATATTTTTCTATAGTGACTGATGCAGCTCAGCTTTTGTAAAAAGTCAACCAAAAGTACATTTCTCAGCCAGGTTTCATTGAAGAAAGATGGCAATCAGGAAAAGTGGTGCTCTGGAAATGTTCCATCCAGCTGAGATACTTCAGAAATATCTCTCAGTCAATGCACTTAAAAGCAGATTAATTTTCACAGCTCTGATATACAGGACAACTTGTGCTGCTAATAGCGGTTAGCTTAAATAATAGAGTCCTTTTCTGGCAGGAGGTGTGCAGTTTCAGGTTCTTTATCCACAAATTGTGTCAAGGGAGGGATTTGGAATTTAGTCAAAGGATGAGGGAAGGATTTAAATCAGGAGAAATCTTGGAGTAAAGTTTTATTTATGATACAGAATGATGTGAATTAAATAAATCTGTACACTTTATTCTCTGAACAGATAACGTTTTGCGTGTTTGGGATAAACTCAGATCATTGATGAATAAACTCTAGAGTCTAGACACTGATAGTGGTTGCAGACCAGATCGTTCTTGCTCCAGGTGGAGAACGGGGTCGGTGAACCATCAAGAATGCAGAGAACCAATCTCTGTATTCTGTAACAACTCAGAATACGTGAAACCGAAGTAGATCGTCCTTTTTGACATTGTACTAAAGGTTCTCTTCAAATTCTACTCTCTTTTACAGATGACCCCACAGTGCAAGGCCTGGACAAGTCTCGACATCTGCAGACCGGAGAAATGATCATCATCGTGGTGGTCCTCCTCATGTGGGCAGGTGAGTTTCTAAAGCAACAAAATGAGCTAAGAGTTTTTATTCCCCCAATTATTTTTAATTGTGCACATTTTTCTGAAACTAACTGCTTTGTCTTTGCATTTACCTAATCCTTTTATCTCTACTCAAATTTGATCTATGTTATTCAAAATGAGCAATTTCTAACCTAATTTTTTTGTCAAAAGAGATTGTAGTCAATTTAAACTGATCTAATGTCTTAGCTGCTTTAAGTAGTTTCAGTTTTTTTTTAAATGTTTTTAAGAAATGAAGCCTCCTTTGTCTAATTTTTTAAGGCAGATTCTGGGTCACACAAATTAGTTTCCTATTTTGTTTAAAAATTGCTAAATGCCATGAAAGACTGTAAAGTAAGCAATACAAATATAAGTAATTTAATTAAAAAAATCACTACAGTTTATTATTTTTCAGCAAAGACAGAACATTTTATAGGCAATTAAAGGATAAAAAAATATGTATTTCAAACAACTTGATTATTGTTTTTAATATGCAATACTACCGGTACTAAGAATATAATTTGGGTTATTTTTGCTTAAAGAAATTTGTATTGATATATATATATATATTTATTTTTGTCAATAATTATACTAATATTAACTCCAAATTTGGGGTACAAGTGAGGGGCAAAGCTATTTGCTGGTCCCCTCTTGCCCCCCTGCAGCTTTCCCCCTGAGCAGACTAAGATCAACATTACCTCTTCCTGTCTTTTGGACATTTGCATCCATGACTTCCCGCTCTGTCTTTGCTGTGATAAATGAAGTGTTGAAGTATGACAAGAGGATTCTCCGGCTGCCTGGAGCAGAGCTTACCTCCCACCAGAGCCAGATGTTAAATGATAATGAAGGGAAGTCACGCTGAGGCTGTAAAAACCTGGGAATGAGAGAGACGGGCAGCATATGTACTACGGATGACACACTTGCAGCTTAACTTTATTCATTCCACGTCGTTTGTTGCCTCCGTCTGCATCATCCACAAAGAGCTGAACAAGAAAATAATCGGATTATTGGTTTGATGCAATAATGTCTCAGAATATGAAGAAATTTGTATTTTGTGATGTTAGATGGATTCAATATTTAAAAATACTATAAAAATATGAAATAATGTAATTATATGTCAGATTATTTAGTGGAGTAGAATCTTAAAGAGAAATTTGATTAGTGTTGGGTATACCTCACTACACAAAAGTAATTTATTACAGTAGCATTTGGCTTTATGCAGCAAAGTGGTGTCAACTATGATTTTTTTTTTTTGGAATCTTTTACTCATTAAATCAAAAACTCTTAAATTAAAAAACACTTATTGTCCAAAATGTTATTTAAATGTTTTTTACAAAAAATAACTCAAATGCTTTAGATTTTTGTACATTATTGACCACGAAATATATTCATCAACAAAATAACTGAGGAAAAAGCCCATAGATTTATTAACATGAATATAAAACATGATTACATTAAAAAAAACCTGCTTTTAAAAAATGAAATTAATTTTTTTTTTTTTGCTTTTTGATTCTCGAGGATGGGACAAGCTCATGTTTAATGTATATCTAATTGAATAACCAAACAACATATTTTACAAAGTACAAAGTATTTTTTACACAAAAAGGTGGGGTAATATTTGTAATATTATGTATGGTAAAATCAAATTCAGTATTTTTTTAGTTGTTGACTGACTTAAGGTTGTTTTCACTTGAAATTTCTAAACAAATTTGCTCAAATAAATTATGTGTAAAGCTACGACACTACTTTAAAAAAACACATTACATGTTTAAATTAGCTTGTACACTAAAAATTTAGGGATACGAGGCAAGTTACAACCAAACATAAACTAAACGTATTTTCATTCTTGCAGATTTGCTTTCCTAACTGTTTATGTTCATGCTTACTAATATAATATAGGGTGTCTGATATAATACACTGTTTATTAAATAAAATGCCTTGCTAAAACATTACAGCATCTTCACTTTGCTGGCTGTGTAATTTTAATTAAGTCGTTTTTGATCAGCCGGCACTCCTAAACCAGATTAAAACCGAACATCCGAGCAATCAATTATAATCAAGAAAACTTTTTGATGGGTTCAAATCCCGTCTTGTCCCTGGAGTATTGGTACGAAGCTGATTTTCTGTGAAATATCTATATCGATCGGAGCTTTTCATTTTGTTGCATCAGGTAGAAATGTGTACAGCGGCATCAAATAACATTTAAAGCACAATTACATAATCAATAAAGCAGATAAAAAAAAAAAAATACTAAAAGACATTTAGCAGATGCGTAGTAAAGCAAAGCAGCAGTGAAATAAAGTAGAGGAGTGCTCGCAAATGTAAATCTGTCATAATTTACGTCTATTCATAAAATGTATGACAGTGTAGAAAATAATCCAATTTTTCACAACATTTACCAAAATCCTTTTATTGAAAACGTATATTAATACTTTATTACCATATTCTTTGTCTGTGAATCAAATAGAAAACCAACCTTTTTTATAGTACAGCACTAAAGTATGACAGAATAAGTATGTTTTTTTGAGATGCAGCTGGATTCAAGCAGAAAAGAGTTTATGGACCCTCAATAGATCTCAGTTAATTAGCCATCAGTGGCAGAAATGATAATGTCAGTTCAATGAAAGCCTCCACCGCTCTAATAATCAGAGCTGCACATCCACTTTTGAATAACTAATGACAGATTGTCATTAAAATTCAGTCATAAACAGACTAATCAGTCAATCAATCTGTTCATTGATAAATCATGTTTATCATAAAGCAACCTAGCATTATCATATAGATATAAATAACATTAAAACCTGTTTAAGCAAACAATTAACCATAGAGAGTGAAGAGGTTATGAGCTCAGATAATAATTGAAAGGCAGTGAGAAGAGACGAGTGAGTTTAAAACAATCGATCACAGACAGCTGATTGTGAATTAACAGACGGATTCAGACTGGATGCTGAACTGCATCCTGCAAAATGCAACAATAAAACTGCTTCTAGCTTTCAGAAAAAGGCACGGCCAACCATCTCCCCAGGGAACAAAACTCTATTACACACATGGCATTTGGGTTTGTTCGCTCACAGGAAGTTGTGTTGCTGCTCATGACCGTGTTCCTGTCTGTTGTGTGTTTCAAACATCCCCCCGGCAGCGGTTATTGCCCTGTTCTGCCGGCAGTATGATATCATAAAGGATAATGACTCCAGCAACAATAAAGAGAAAGTCAAACCCTCTTCGGAGAGGAGCACGCCGGAGCATCACAGCGGAGGTCTGCTGAGGAGCAAGGTGAGCCTCTGAACTTTAAAAATATTCCTCTTTTTTTCCATCTGTGCATTCCATCCCTCCTTAAATTAGCTCCTGAGTGTATCATCCATCATGGAAACATTTTCAGTCAATGAACATATCAATAGTTTTAATGCCAATATATCAAATATCAATAGTTAGTAAGGTAACGGTGATATCTGGTCTCCATGAATAAATTTAACTTTTGAAAAGAATGGGAAAAGAAAATATCGAAAATCTGAACGCCGATGGAGAAAGACTAAACTGCAGGTTGACTACAACATTTAAAAAAGGAAACTTCCCTTTTATAATTTACAACTGAGCAATGTAAGGAAGTCCTATTTTTCTGACATCATTACCAAATACTCTAACAATCCCCTGTGTCAGCGGCACCAGAACTTTACTCTACCAAAGCCTGCAATGACTTTGCCAAATTCTCTAGGGACAAAATCATAAATATTAGGCAAACAACTGTTTCATCAACTATATCTACTGTAATACATCTGCACTGTTTATCTATGTTTGTTTTAAATTAAGTTATTTTTACTCTGTTTTAATCCTATTTTAATTATCACACAACTACTTTTATTATTTCTTTTAATTTTTTGTATCTTTACATGAAAATAAACTTGCCTTGCCCTACACCAGTTGTACAAATATATATATTTTAAATACCTACTTGGGCATCAATGTCAAGAATCCAAATGTTTTGACAAGCATTTAAAACCACATTTCATTTTTCTCATGATGTGCATAAAGAAATTGTTGTGAATCAGGAGCAGACGAAAAAAAATGCTGTTAAAAAAATTGCTTATTTGTGACTAAGAAAATATGCTAAGGTTGCCCCAGCGACCAGCTAGCGATCCATGTACCTCTTGGCTTTCCTCTGGCTCAAACTTTGTTTCGCTATTGTTGTTGCACTGCTAATGTTCAGATCTCGTTGTGAGAGGCTATAAGCTAGCAGGAAAGAGTGTAAATAAAGGGATGATGGGAAATGTGGGCACGCTTATTCCGCACAGTCTCGTTTGCAGAAACTACATCCTGAAAACGAAACATATTTTTTGTTTTGACTTAAAACATGATAATCATAACTAAAGTACCACTGGAAACACTTACAGAAGATCAAAGAATGATTGGAGTTAGACTTTAAATGCTGATACTGACATGTAAAATATTATTTACATTTATAATAGGTGTTCAACTTGGGGGCCCCAAAGTGTTGGGGGCCGGGCATTTGCCCACCTTTGCCTAATAATAAGTCTGCCCCTGTAAAAAGGTAGAAAGAAATGTTGGTATAAAAGAGCTATAGGAAAACATTTTAGACACACAAGACTCATTTTATGTTTTATATCCTATTTCTTAAATATTTGATTTAAACTAAATATGTATATTTTTCTCTTTTTCAGTTTCATCCATCTGTGCCATCAATCAACATCATAGAGGTTTGAGAACACGAAGCTTAATGGGAACTTCTCCATCTTTAACCGTTGATACCACTCACAACTCTGATCGTTGATCCAGAAGAAGGAAAAAGAAATCTGTTTGGGGATTAAAGAAAAAAAAACTGTGAGAAAAACGTATCAATTACTCGAAGTATCATCAAGCCTATACAGTGACACAATCTCACATGATTGACTCTTTCATTCCAGCTGGTTGAGTTGTGATAATTAATCAGTCAACACAGAAAATTACTGCTTCAATTCACAGTGAACCCTGCCCAGGAGGACAAACTCCAAACCAGGACACAACTCCAAAATGCCAAAAATCAAAGGATTAAATCAAGTGCTAGAGAGACTGCTAATCTTGTGTCATAAATGATGTTAGCCCATGGTACACTTCAACACTGATGTCTTTGCCAGGTGCTTGGTGTATTATCGCAATACGACACAATATAACTTATCATCTCTGGGACGCCTGTTGTGACTTTAAAAAAAAGAAAAAAAAGCTGTGTATTTTTATATAATGGCATGTGCTGTTAGATTCAAATTCACTTGTTTTAGAGGAGTACAGTGTTTATTTACTGCTTGTTCAGTATTATTGTCTTATTGACTGCAGAGAGACGTTTGTTTATGAGGAGAGTAACTAAAATGTCTGAAAAAAACATCTGTAAAAACTATATTTACCATGGTTTTTCCAATGCTACATTTTCTGTAGAATTGTTTCTTTCATATATATAAATAACATTTGAATCATTTCTTAAACAAAGCTGCATGCAGAGTTTTTGCGTGTAGGATAGTATTTGTTGTTCCTTGTACATTTAAGCCCAACACCGGATAAATAAACTAACAGAATACAGAAGTACATTTAGTTGATCATCTTTTTAAAAACTGCATTTTGTTCTCTTTGTTGTCATTTTAGAGCAAATGCATGGTACAATTAACTAGTAAATGTTCCATAAAAGTAAAAAAGGTTTTTAAAAGATTATTTGAGTGGAAGGGTTTAACTTTAAAATGCTAATTCACACGTGAAATGTTCAACACAGCGATACATTTTGTTCGGATTGCTTTCACACTGCACTCTTAGGAGTGGACAAGAGTACCTAGAAACATTACACAGTTTAAAAAGCTGTTAATTTGGGGGCAGTATAGTGAGGACCAAGCATGACCTCTTTCAGGTCACTCTTTGATTTTGGGTTATACTTTGGTTTTTCTGTCCTCTTGTAAGGTCACCTGAATTCACACTTCACTGAAACACCCCAGAGTTCACTTGCAAGCGAACTAAGATCCTCATTTTCAAGCAGGGTTAAGAACTCTGTAGCTTTTCCTGGCAAACATTATTTAACTATTACTACATGTTTTCACTAAAAAATAAAAAAAATACTTTTAAAGGTGACCACTACAGGTGAGCAGGAGTCAAATGACTCCACATTAACTGCAGTATTAATCCTTGATAAGCCAACAGTAATGAGACGTAACTGTCTGCTGCAAAAGTTCAGGAGGCAAATTAAATCAGGTGTTTCTCTTCAACCTTTATGCTGAAATGTCCCCAATAAAAATCTTAATTACAGAGATGTGTCTGAGAATATAACTCATCCAGAATTGAATGTAATTAGAGGGCTCTACAAGCATTTTTCCCTGTTTATGGTCTCTGTGTCACAGAAGCCCTGTTATTACTTGTTCGAGTGATTTATAGTCAGGTTAAGGTCATGAAAATAGAAAATTAGATTCTGGGATTTAAAAAAAGGAACATCAATAAATATAATTGTTTGGTATTTTGAATCGAAGCTGAAAATGTCCAGATTTTTCCTTTTTTTTACTTAGCAATGAAACGACTGAAAACATGAAAATGTATTATGCTTTCAATTTAAATTCATTAAGTTGCAAAACACACCATAAAATGCAAATTTGACATGCAAATACATAGAATTTCTTATGCCCCACTGGTTTTAAATCTCTTTGAGCAGCCAGTCAGTTAGACATTTAAAAGAAGAAATTTTAGTTGCTATTTACAACAATGAAGAAAAATAATATCATATTTATATCATGTTATGTATCCTTTTTTAACTAATAAACAGAGGAATGAGATTAAGCATCGTTTTTGGGAGTTTCTGCTCATATAGGTCTCTGCTGCAGACAGCAAATTAGTAAATTACAAAAGAAAACAGCAGAGGTACTTAACTGGGGTTTTAATTACTCTTATTTTGAAAAAATAAATAAATAAATTAAACAGCCAAAAAAAAAAAAAGAAATGTAAAACATTACAACGTAAGAAAACACAGACAATCTTTAGTAATGTTGCTATAGTTGTTAATGCAGAATAGACTATAGAATTAAGTTTTTTTTGTTTTTTTTTTACAATTTAAATGCTGCTAGCAATTACAATTTAGTCTATTATACTTAATACAAACATACTTCAATTAATCTCAAGTAAATTCTCTCAGAATATCACACCTCACACTTAATGTTTACACATAAATTAAATTTAACGTCTTTGTGAAAATGTGCACACCAGGGCAAAAAATGTGACTACTTTTTGACATATCTAAACAAAAGAGGACACAAAAGATTCCCCTATAAAATTAAAAACAACAATCTGACAAACAAATTCATAAAAAAACTTGCAGAAAACTGTGCAATGGTGGTTAGGAAGAGAGTTTTCTGTTTAGGTTCAAATTCAGATACTTACCTAAAACATTTATTCTTACAGTTAATTAAAAAAACTAAATAAAAACTGTATTTTAGAATGCTTATTTATATTAAAAAATTAAAAAATAAAAATCAATTTCACTTCCTCAGCTGGCTCCTACTGGAAATAAAACTTTCAGTCAAGTTTTAACATTTTCTCTTTTTTTCCCACATGAATTGGTTTGAATTGTTCTGGATTATTTAAGCGCATTTTTTGTCATTTTTCAGTTCATCTAATTTTTTTAATTTTCCCTTTAAATTTATTTTAACTTATTGTTTCAAAACCTGCTGGACAAAAGAGAAACACTTTGGTTTTACTAAACCGTCTCGTGCCGATCCGATCACGGCATTTTTATCTGACTCAAAAAAAAATCCTTAGATGAAAAAAAAATCAGTCAAATCCCAAATTAGATATGTTTATGGGCAGAGAAACGTTGATGCAGACGTTCAAAGAAACCTGAACATTTCTCCTCACACAGGCAGAGCAGAACTTGTAGTTCACCTTCTTATTTCTCAGACCTGACAGCTGCTTTCAAGCTTGACCTGAGACGAGACCGATTCTATCTTAGATGCTTCTGGCTGTGCAAGACCAACTCTTAACAATGAACTACTGTCAAATCAATCCAGTCCAGCAGGACCCGGCTTTAAATAGGTCTGCCTGTAAACCTAAATACAGCCCTTAGCTACACCAGTCCACGCGTGCATTTATGTGAAAACTGTAGATGTTAACATTCCACTTTAAGTAGTTTTATTTATATACGTGTCTAATATCTCAAAGGTCATTTTATTGATGGGAAACGATGGATTTTCCAGAAACTGTAAGGAGCAGCAGGTGAGTTGTATCTAATATTTGATTGAGCAGAGGGCAGAATTGATGCTGATCTTTAAACCGCACAACATGACCTTGCTTTTAATCGACCACCGAAAACGTCCGAGAAGAAAAATAAACATCATGGATTAAAGTGTGGATCTAACAGCTGCAGGCAGCAGAAGAATTTTTGAACATAATTCAAAGAATATTTCATTTTTTTATGCATGCAATTAGAAAATAGCAGTTTAGAGTAAAACTGACCCTTCAACTAAAAATGTTATTCTATTTATACTATTGAGTTGACAAATCTTTATTGCAGGGGGTGCTGTTTGATAGTCACATTTAATTGATGATACAGGAATAATCAGTGTTTTAACTTTGATTTCAACAAGTGATACACTGCAAAAAACAAAATACCATCAAGTATTTTGGTTTAAATACCTGATTACACTTGATTTAAGGAAAAACTACTTTGAGTAAAATGAAACAACTTACTTTAAGACAGTAAATGTTGAGTGATTTGATCCTACAGTTTTTATTTGTCATCATAATTTACTTAGAATTTTACAAATTTACATTAAAATATTTTATCTTGGTCTTTTTTTAAGAAGATTATAGTCTAGAAATAAGCATAGTTGGAGTGTTGTAGAGCTTAAAATAGGACATTTTTGAGGGGAATGTCAATATATGTACTACTTTATAAATATAAAATTATTTCTGAGTAAATAAGGTTCATTTTAAGACGATATATTGACAATAACAAGAGTCAAATAGGCCAAAACACCTACAGGTAAGCTTTTTAAGACTTAATTTTGTCTTAAGAAAGAAAGAAAATTACAATTTATTTGGAGATATGTTACCACGATAAATGTTATTTTTTTTCACTGGCAGATTATTTTCACTTTTAACAAGTGAAAAACATCCAATATTCTGAATTTTTTAACTGACAAGGACATTTTTTCCAGTGTACTGCTTATTGCAAACTTTTTTTTAGAAGTATTTTCTTTTTTCTGAGTTTTCACAACCATAAATAAATATTTAGCAAAATGTTAAAACTACAAAATTACTTAATAAATGCCAAGCTTGAGATGAAGAAAATGAAAAGTAAAACACACGTTAGTGTTGCCAAAATCTTTTATTACCAATAAAATCTATGTAGGCATATTTATGAAAAGTCTTTTATTTTGGTAAATATGTGGCAAAATCAAAAAAAGCTTCCATATTCTATACGGCATTTTTTTATAATAGCTGATTAGGATTTAGTCACCAACAAATATCATCACAAAATCTCAAAATTGCTGGAAATCCTTTAGTTGCATAGATAAACATGAGCACCTTCTTCAACCAACACTGTAAACTTCAGGAGTTATTCTGGGCTCTGACTCAGTTTCCACACCTTTCATTTATGTATCTGAAGCTTCATTTTTTACATTTTATTTATGAAATTCCACATTAAATTGTGTTATATTCTGTATTTCTGCAGAGAAATGTCAGAAAAGTCCATTTATATCGTATGTTTCAGGTAGTCTGCCCACACAGAAGGAAAACTCTCAGAAGCTGACTGGACTCATCTATTCCCAAACATGATTCATCTAACAAATATATTTTTCACTTTTTGTTGCAAACAGATGCAGGGGAGTTTTTCAGCAGATTTCATTTTCCTCCAAATTAGAAAATCAATAAAATGACATAAAAAACAGAAAAGAAAACATTTGAAGCATCAATATTTCCAAAGTATTTCAAAGCTTGCTATAAGAAGCTAGCAAGAAAATACTGAAAAATATGGACAAATCTGTGGATCAACAATGAGAATAGGAGTCTCTGAGGCACAGCTGCTGCCCTCTTAAGTTATCATCACTGACAGACATCCTCCAAGCCATTTTTGAATAAACATAAAAACAAACAACTTCATCCTAGGAAACGATTGCAGCAATATTTCAGCCAGTTAAGAATGAAATAATGTAATTAGGCTTCATTGAGTAACCAGATTAACCGTCCAATTATTGTGCAGCCGGCGTCATGACAACACAGAGCCTCACAAACCATGGTAATTATTCCAAGTCAGGCTGACACAAATACATAGAGAGTAACCACTTCAGCCGGACCGGGGCACGGTGTAGCCCCCTTTTCACAATGAGCCGGATAAAAATAAACAGCATGATGGGAGTAAAAGAAAAAGGAGATTTATTTCTGCTCTCGGTAGGAGATGGTTGAGAAAAAGAGATGTCATGAGGGTGCAACACAGGCAGTTCATTTAAATGTGGTTTAGAGCCAGAAAATAAATAATGATGCACTTGGATGACATGCATAGTAATTTAATCTGCAGTAAAAAAAAAAGCAAAACTTAAATAGTAAAACAATTCAATCTGTACAAATTTGATACCCTAGTGATATTGCAAGAATAAGAAAACAACTGCAAATACACTTGAGTTACAAAATACTTTATGCACACAAACAGTACACATATACAAAAACAATCATAACAAAAAGTATGCAAAAAATGTTTATACATAAATAGAAAGTGATTTACAGCTTCCCCCATCCTTTACTTTGATTCTTATACAATAAAACAATCTTTTGTGCAATGACAGCTGAAGTGGAGGAGACCAAATGCAACAGGAAAATAGGATTTTCTAATTTTTTCTGATTTTTTTAGATAGAATGTTTAGTTTTATAACCAACTGAACCACTACAGTTATACTGCATTGGAAATTAGTTTTGAAACACTGATTAAACTCAGTTTATACGGACTCTGCTCTCTTTAAAAGTCAATTTTAGGCAGAATTTTGGTACTACGGTGGCTTCAGATGATTGCTTTTTTTGAGCACGGACAACTCTTTCCAGTTTTTTAATTTGAATTTTCTAACTTAAAAGATGCACATTAAAGATCCACTTCAATGAAAATAGTGTTTTGGGGATTTTGAACTTTTTTCTTGTGGCATTTTTCTCATGATGGAGGATATATATAAAGAAAAATAAGCTCAAAATTCAATTTCTGAGTATTTCTTTGTTCAAATCTTTACAAATCAAGTGCACAACTCAACTCAGAGACAAATTTCTAATGAACTCCCACGGGTTTCTTGATTTTGGCTAAAAATGGCAAAATCCTAAATAAAAAAAAACCCTGGGAAAAAATTTAAGAATAGATAAAAAGATGATATGAGTGGGAATTAAACAAACTAAAAAAAAGTCTAATAAAAAATACTTTTTTCCCATCTGTTTGACAGTCTATACGCACTTCTTTTACAGCAAACTGAAAGAAATAGTCTCTCCATGTAACTGAAATTAAATAAAAAATGATTTTTTTGCTGCAAATTTCACCCAAATTAAGTATTTTGAAGTTGAAGTAACCTGGCAACCAAAACAAACCAAACCATACATTTACTAAGAGATGTGTACAAGTGTTTCTGAACCATTTATTGCAAGCAACATGTACAATCCACAGTCAAACTGAAAAAAAGAACTTCAATTTAATACAACCTGTTGAATTTAAATGAAGGTCGTGAAGTGAGTTGTGTTGTGTTACCCTGTGTACGGTATTTGAGGTTGTGAACACCTGACTGTCTTTGGAGTGAATATGACGAGCAGACCATCACTAAAAAACACTGAATATCCAATGAAAAAGGGTTCTCAGTAACCTCATGTATCTCTGCTTGCCTTGAGAGCTGGGAAATGCTTTGCATGACGTTTCCTTTATGCTGCTCCATGGATGAGAGTCTGTGCTTTTTAGTCCTTGTGGAGCCTCCAGAAGAGTCAGAGCTGCATGGCGAGGGAGGGGTTCAGAGCGGGACTCGGCCAGTCTGACGGAAAAGAGGGAGCGCAGAACAAGAGAGGTCAGAGCTATTAAATATTCATTCAGAGAATCGAAAAATGGGATGGAAAGAAAAAAAATATTTAAAAAAGGATAAAATCTTGCGGAGGCACAAAGAGTTGTTGATTTACATGATTGGATGTGAGCGAGTAGAAAGGAAAATAACAGGAAGGGTCGTCAGTGACAGACGTGCAGAGAATTTTATGAAAATAAATGTCAGAGAAGATCATTTGAACAAGATATGGGCTTAAATGAATATTTTTTTTCTGAATTATATAGGTTTTTCAGGGGAATGTGAAGTTTTTTTATGTTTAAGATGAAAAATTGATCAAACACACCAATTTTTCCATATTAAACATTAATTTAATATGTAAAACCATTTTCTTCTTAAAATAAAGCTCAAAGAATACAGTTAAAACCCCAAACTTGGAGGTCTAATCTGTATAAAATGACATACACACTTTTTTTTCAAATTAGTTGAACAATTAATAACAAATGTGGAAACACAAACATAATTTAAAATAAATAAAGATATCAATTTGATTAAAAAACTGATTGAAATCAGTTTAGCTTTACCAACCTAAAGGATGTTTAAAGAAAATTAAACAAAAAATTCCTTAGATATGTCTAAATGGGAGTCTAAATTAATGTTAGTTCAACAGAAAAACTATCTTCACAATTTTCTGCGTCTTAACAGGCAGTTCAGTTGGTAAAAACAGAAAAATACCCTCATAAAATCAAAGCATCACATACCAGAGTCTGTCTCCTCCACTTCCATGTTGCTGCATACCCAACAAAAAACACAGAAAGCATGATTCATAAACAGAACAGTCAACCAGAACTCGGTGAACCTTCATTTATAGACATGTATACCACAGCAATAGTAAAATAGTAAAACATAAAGGCATCAGATGATAACATAATTTGTGCCGATGTGACCCAGATGTCTCATTTATTTATATTCTACCACTTACAAAACATGGATTGGTCTGATATAAGTGCAGCAAAGGTTATAGAACTATGAAGATCAGTGATCGTCAATGCTGTGCTGCTAACACCCCGGAACATTTCAAAGTGTCTGCAATGAAATTCTAAGCACCAATCCTAGACACTAATGATCACTGATTAGAGGACAAAGGATGGCGGCTTTTTACACTGTGAAACAAGACTTTATTAAAGTCAAAAGAAGAATTTTCACGTTTTTCAATGTGCGTCAAATACATATGCAGCTTAAGAGCCATCCTGGACCCCAAGGGCATGGCCATAAGTGAGGGCAGAAACATAGATTGATCAATACATTTTGAGTTTTGCCTTTTGGCTCATTTTCACCACAACAGATTAACAAAGCTACTGTAGTACTACAGCCACTCATCAATACTACACTTTATCTGGTCAATAACCAGAGACTTATTCTCATTCCCGATGCTTCAAATTTAACTATGTACCAACCCCAGTGCACACTGACGCCAACAGAACAACATCATCTGCAAAAAGCATTCACTGAGAACAGGTTTGAGTTACAACCCAAAGTCCTGACTCCATGCTGCAGCTGTTGTGCTGACACAGCAGGCTGACAAAGTTTGCAACATTTAACAGCTGTGACGACTTAATGTGACCCAGAGTTTGTTTGCCGGGACAGATCTTAATCATAGATGCTGCAGCGTCACTGCAGGGCGTGCTGATCCATGAAAACGACGTTGTTTTTAGCAACCCAGAATCCTTTTCTGCATCTTTTACTAAAAAATGTTGATGCCTGAAGCTTAAAGTCAAGGTCGTTTATGCTTTTCCTTCCAGACACCTGCTTGTTTATGTTGCTTTAGCCCATGCTTAAATCGGCTGTAACTGGTCTATTAGTCACAGGAAACACTTTCCTTCTTTTTTAAAGAGAGGGACATTGTTTCCCTGCAGCTTTTATGTATTTATAGATGGCTTTCACAGAAGTGCCGGACACACAAAGATCACTATGACCTGCTTAAAGGACAAAAGGCCAAGCAGGGGGACATTGGAGCCACAGTTTTAGATCAAATTAGGAGATGTAGAAGTAAAAATATGTCATGTTTGTGTGTTAAACGCAGGCTTGTAAAATAGAAACCCAATGGACACATGAATATGAAGAGCTGCAGCCTATGATGGCATTTACATCTTTATGAGGTGTTCACACCTGTCGTGTCTCATCTGACCTCAGAGGCTTCACACATCGCAGCCGCCTCACACCCAATGAATGTTGATCTTTCCAGCCCTCCACCGTAACGAGGGTGAAAAAATAAATGGCTGATGCTTTGTGGGCCACCTTTGTTCAGCTCCAGTAATCCTGATAGGCTCTGTCAGGATGGCTGCAATAAAAGAAGTGGCAGTCTGTCCTATTGGACGGTGACTTTGCAAGAAGTCAGATAACTTCAGAAGTCAGCCCAGCCTGTCCTTCTACCTGAATCAAGGGCTTTTCTCTGCTCCCAGACGGAAAATAAATGGATTTGTTTTGATGTTTTTTATTATCTACTGCGTTGGTGTGCAACAGGGATAATCATGTTGCTAAATTAGCATTCATTAAAGTTTGATTGAACACTCTTCATACTTCAATTTAGGATATTTTTAAATCATTTGAACAGTTTGATGGTTACAGAAACGGCTATTTAGCTTCATGTGTCCACAAGTCTGTACATTTCCATTAATATTGGTGCTGCAAAACTTAATTTATAACTTAAAAACAGGAAATCATGCACAAATCCAGACTAACTACTAGTGCACTGCAAAAACTGAATCCTAAAAAAGTAAACATAAATAATTAAAACTTGTTTTGATAAAAAAAAAAAGTCATATTTTTTTGTCCTACAAGAAAATTAATCTTATCAATAAAGTTTTTCAACAGTTGCAAATTAGCCATGGCTGTAAACACTGTGATACAGGCATCAGAATGCTTTAACATAATGATTTATGTTTTTTTTATATTCGTCCCTATTAAAAAAAAAGAAGCAAAAATAAATAATAACAAGATAATCTTAGTTTAAGAAATCAGAACCGTTTTACCCCACTTTTTTGCTTATTTAAAGAAAATTTGCCAACGTGGTAAGACTTTTTGACTTATAAAAATACCCTATTTTGAATTAAGCTGACCAAAGTAAAAAAAAATGAAGAAAAAGTATATATTTTTGAATATATTAAATATTAAAGCTTTTAAAAACAGCTGAATGGTTTCATCCTTGATTATTATGCTAAGCAGGTTACCCATATCTTAAAAAAAACTGATTGATTTGAGACCATTTTTTAACATTTCACTTAAATTTAAAGATTAAATGTACTATTTATGTTTTATATTTGTTAAAACAAATGTTTTTTAGTGTAGAAACGTCAAAATCTCATGTGTTTTGATCTATTTTGTAGGAATATAGTTTACGCAGAAACGTTAAAGGTTACCTGGAGAAGGCGTCTTCAAGTCCGTCCTCCGCATCCTGTAGGAACACAACAGTACAGATGAAGCCACACAAAAGGCTGCATGCTGAAACCTCACTATTTTCATGCTTTCAAGCCGCACTGAATTTCCATTTATTAGGCTGTTCGTCATGCCCTGCTTTGTTCAGATGACACATTTATTAATCGGTTGACTGCAATCGGAAACTCATTTAGTATGGCGCTGCAATCAGCTTTCCTGTGGTAGAATGAGTATTTATAGCTGTAGATAAAATCATGTAGGCATAATAGGTGCACTGGAAACAAACTGTGACGCCAACACCGAGGGGAAATGAGGGGTTACACGAGCGCAGCTTCAGAAAGATGTCATAACTTCTACTTAAAGAAACAACCCTGTCAAGGAAAATGTGAAGAAAAGATTTGACCATGAAAATGGCGCCACCTAGTGTTGAGTATTTGTAACTTCCAGACCTGCATAGCAAATTAGATTTATTTTAAGCCGAGTCGGACACTGCTGCTTTGTACTGGTCCACACACAGTTATCTCTACCCAGCCAGCAGGGCAAAGGTTGATGAGTCACCCACCCAGGAGTCCAGCTTGATTGGTCGTCTTCGCGAGGGGTTACTGCGAGGTGACGGGGAGCTGAGCAAAGCAGAGAAGAAGGGCCTCCGGAGCTTTCCCTCCATCCTGATGGGGCTGTGCGCTGCTTGATGCGCCGGGGATGGCAGGTGGGGGTGACTGGCTGGAAGAGAATAAAGCGGGAAAAATCCGAGACAATGACACATAGAGGACAGGGGTAGACGGATGAAAAGAAATGGAAAATGACAGAGTACAACGAAGCAAACGAGGGGAAAAAAGGAACCTGTCAGGGTGATTTTTGTTCTTTTTTTTTTTTTTTGTCTGCAGCACAGTAAAACTTCCTCTCATGTCACTCATTTCCTTTGTACTTCAAAGCCCCATCAGGCTCTCACAAACAAGGCTCCACCCTGGAGGCTCCAGCCTTGTTAAAAAAAAGTTCAGGTCTCATTAATCAAATCAAATCAAATCAAACTTTATTTGTATAGCACTTTTAAAAAAAATGAATTTCACTCAAAGTGCTTAACATAAAAAAATATATATATATATAACATGTTAAAAACAAAAGATAATAGGGATAATTAGGATAAACATTAGGGATAAATTAAAGCTTCATTTGGACTATTAAATCCTGACCAATGGATGACATGACAATTGGAAAAGATTTAAGAAATGATTTTCCTTTAATGTGAGCCTGAAGTGAAAGTGACCACCTCTGTATGTGTTGTAAAGGACACACGATACCTGAAAAGGTCATTAGTACAAATATAGCAGCAATCAGTGATGGTGGCGGTTCACTAAGGAGCAGTTACCATGGTAACGAGATGAATCATACAAAAAAAGTGAGGAATTTATGTATTTTTTAACACAATACCCGCAATTAATATTAATGTTTAGCTTCATGAAAACATGTTTTTAGTGTTTGTGTAAACACAAATTCAAAAACTTAAATTAATCCAACTAAGTCAATTGATCTATTCTTGCCTGAAATAGCTTTGATATTTCCATGTATTTATTACTACTTTTGTTAGTCAGTTTTTTCTTGTTTTTATTGCTTGAAATAAACCAATAAACCAAACCAGAAAGGACTACATTCTTTTTTTTTTATATAATAAAATTATATATATTTTTTCCCTTAAAAGGAATATGGAATGCCTCTTTAAACATCCTCTAATTCTTTCAGGATGAATAATTTTAGGGTTCAAAATTTAAATATGTGACAGTTTAAGATACTGGAATAAAATACTTTCAGCAGTCTTTTGACTGCACTCATCACAGCATAAACATTGTGACAGGAGAAAAGAGATACGCAGGCCTGTCATCTTCTGCACAGAGGGATGAGTAGTGCAAAAGACCTCCATTATAAGTCCATTATTTTTAACCTAATTTTTTAACTTGTTGAGCCAACCATTAGATAACTTGAATTGTATTATTTTATTAGTATTAATCAAATTTATTTCCCGTTCAGTTTCCATTTCAACCCTTAAAAATATGGATTTTTTTTTAAAAAAAGCACTAACTTTTGCAAAAAGAACACTAAAAACTGTTTTTTCTTTACCATCATGTTTATAAATTAACCAAAAGTGCCCCCTTATTGAGACTATAGTATATTTAGACATTTTTGCCTTTTCTATAAGAGCTTTCCATTGAACTTAGAATGTATGGACTTCAACATTGGACATTTAAACTGAAATATTCAACACTTTCACCAAAATTTGAAAAACTGTAGCAACTATATAGAAATTACGGGCTTAGAATGTGTGTGTGTGGAGGGGGGGGGTGTCATTTTATCGCAACATTCCATCACCAATCAAACTGAGTTACAGCATGAAACAATCACACAATGTTACTAACCGTCAAATTCATAATTTGATTTCTCATTCGGTTCATTCATCAAATTTCCATTACAGAAAGTCCGAAAAAACATGTCATTTGACCTAAACAAAGATAAAACTTTGATAGAATTATGAATCGTTACATAAAAAAACCACAGTAAATCAGTTTTTGCCTTTAAAATTCCTTTAAAAAGACAATTGATTACTGTTTCGGATGAATCAGTATTGCATGTTTCTAATTATAGGTCTTTTTAATTTGATTAATATTAGTCACGAAACAAATATTTAAAAGAAAATTATTTTTGAAATTAAATTAAAATTTAAATACGGGTTTTTGTTATGTTTGCTAAACATTGAAATGAAAAAGGAGCATTAAATATAAATAGAAAATAAAACGAGTACAATCTTCATATGAAAGCTCTCACTTGTAGATTTTATGGATAAAAAATGTCCTTCAAATATTGTTTTATGACAGAAAAATGTCCCTCAGTCAGATATTTTATGTTAATTTTTCAGTCAGATTATATATTTTAAGACAAAAAAAACCCCAAAATTGTTAGGACTGAAATGTAATCCTCTGGTTAGATGGAATATTAATTAATAAACAAAGAATGCACCAACATAATGACTTAAATTAGACAATGTAGCTCATGTAACATCATGTTTATAGTCTAGTAGCTTCTATGTGCAGTAATTAGTACCAGTAGTGCTCTAAATATTCTGCAGGTATCGTTTCCAGTTATTTCAAACCAAATTTTGTCCTAAATAGTGTCTGGAAAACAGAGCAGGATGTGTAAGAAACCTCAAAGAGAGCTAAAAATACCAGAAGTGTCACCTGAAGGAGCGTGTTGTGCTTCTGTCTCCATCTGTCCTCCAGCTGCTGCGCAGGAGCAGCAGGTCCGAGATTTCTTGCCTAAAAAAAAACAAATAATGTCGTATCTTCAAGTAGGATTAACAACCAACAACTTTTATTATGAAATGACCCTTAAGGGATTTTTAAAAATATTTTCTGATTATGCCAACTTACTTTCCTGAGCGATCTCCCAAAGGTCTAGAGCAACTTTAAAGGCCTGAGCTACCGTTAAGGTGACCGCCTGAGCCTGCAGAGGATACAAAATAAGAATGAAAAAACAGACAAGTTTCATTTTAACTTAATCGTCACTAGATGGAGCCACAAACTGTTCAAAACCATGTAATCTAATCTACAAACACAGAAGCTGTTGGTTTTCAGGCATAAATACTGGGATGTGAAGATGAGATTTCTATACTTACGATTTTTCGTTTTTGGCAGAGGAACGCATGGCACTCTAGAGTTTCATTGAACTGACTCTGTGAGACATAAGCAAACACTTTATCCTGAGTTTTGTCTGCTGTGCAGTAAGAGATTCTGCAAGAAATAAAGACAAGAAAAAGTTTTTAATATTTGGATTCCATATTAAGTCCATTCTTGATAAGTTCCTGATTAGCTGTGAAATGAGCAAAGTGGTTAAAAGCATTATGTTAGGTTTTAAATTAAGGATGTTGCAAAAAAGATCCACCAAAACAATAACCTGACAATATCTTTTTAAATTTAAACCCCCGTTCAAATAACTCATACTAGATGAACGTTTGGCTTAAATTCCTGAATTTCTAATTCCGGTGGGAAATAGAAAGCCTCATCTTCCAAATTGATCCCCAGTGTGACTGCATCTCACCTGAGCTCGCTCCGAGCTGTCACGCTCCCAAATCTAATATATGCTTTCAGAGAAATCCAATTGTCTTAAAATGCAGTCTCGGCCCTCTGCTTTTCCTTTGTTTTGTGTTCTCCCGCACTGACACAAATAGATTCTCGGTCAGATTTAATATCGGCTATTAGTGGCTGTATTGATTCGGAGAGGCCATGTTTGTCTGTCACCTGAACCGCCGCCTATAATCAAGTGCTTCCTTTAAATAGATGCCGATGCACCTGACCCACAGTTGGCTCAGCATCCTCCTCTCACTGCGGTGAAACAACAGATGGATGCTTTCAGCGCAGGCTGGATCACTAATCTGCAATCAGTACAGTAAGTTGTAAACTGTAGTCAAAGGGGGTTTTGTAGCCGCCTGACACCCATTTGGAGACCAACTTCAAACAGGAAGGGGAGAGGCACTGAAAATAAACTAACTTATTAATTCAACTAACAAGCAGGGAATCACCAGTGCTCACATTTCCCTCACAAATTGGCTGCTGGCTTGCAACACTGATCCATGACCCACATAGCAATACCCAGGACACTGCTCTCCTCACACTTACTGTATATTTAGGGTGTAATTGCATAAAAAATGAGCACAGAAAAAAAAGAAACTGAGCAGTTTGACCCATTTCGGATGGAAAGCCTCGTGATGTGAAAACATTTTTGTGACATTGTCTTCAGACGTGATTATGATTTGCTAGAAGCAAAAAATCTTGGTTTTTGTGCGTCTTCATTAATATTTTTTTTTCTGAAAAACAAAAATATCTTACTGGAATGAAAATGCAGAGCATATTTATGTTTGTGGTAAACAATCACAGTAAAATGCCACCACCACTGAAATAATAAGAAGATTGAGAAAGTGTTTTAAATGTTAAAATCTGACAAATTAACTTTAATTTTATGAATACAATCTAACATATTTTCAAATAGAAGCTGATTTATTTTTATGTATTTTAATTTTGGGGAAGTTTTTTTTTTATATATATCATATGACTATTTTTACTAACACAAAAGGTTAAGAAAATACCAAAACATTATAAGTACTAAACATTAGGGAAAATTCCGAATTAATTTTGTCCATACTGAGTCTTGAACATTAGGTTTGGTCTGAATTCAGACTGCCATCAACTAGACTTTTGTTTTTATTTCAAACCAAAGATCATAAACAAAACCATTTGACTAAAGATCTCTTCAGTCATTGGCCAGAAATTACATGGTTTCCGCAAAGCAACAAAAGACAGAATAATGTAAGTCCAAAGCTTTAAAATCCTTGTCGGGATACTTTATTTATTCAAACTTAAACAAAAAAGAGGAGGAGTAATGTGAAAGAAGGGAAAATAGTCTGAAAAAACACAAGTGGTGGTTGATCGAAAAGAAATCAGAACTGGAAAAAGTACAGGATTTTTGTTATTTTGTTAGGAATAATCCATTTTAAATCAGCCGTTGATTGCGTATGTAAAATCCTAAATAACAGTATTAAAGAAAGGTAGCCATTTTTGATGTGAACAATAGCAGACACAAGGTAAAATTAAATAAAAATCACTTTTAATGGCACAGGAAATAGATAAAACTAAAGCTAATCAAAGGAATGGAAATTAATACTTAATGTTGGAATAAAAAAAGTTATATTTTTTATTTTGTTTAATCTATATCTTTCAAAGTAACATGTTTTGTTTTAAATTTGAGGTTTTCACTGAACATTATCGTATGCATGAGGCTGAATAATTAAGTGGGTCAGTAGACATGCAGCTCATGTCAGACTAAATAGCAAATCCTGCAAGAAACAAAGGCAGACGAGGTCATCGCTGGACAAAAAGCACTGCAGAAAACATGAAGTCTAGAAAGTGTGGGATCAAAGGGTGGACTGGGAATAACAAAGGTAAATACAGTTCCTAAAGAACAGCACTGAAGGCTTGGGTAAACATTTTTTTTCCTTTTTAGGATATAAAATATACTGCTTTTTGCACACAATTAAAGTAAAATTATTAAACCTATTTTCCAATTAATAAAAAGGTTATGAAATGGATAACCCCATCATCAGTGAGACGAAACAGCAGGTCGTCTTCACAGCAGAGATCCTTAGTTTGAAGGGGAAAAAAGAGAAGAAAATATAAATATTAACTGACAGTATCACACTGATTTGGAACAACAGAAGCTGAGCTGTCAGTTTGCATCACGTCTCCAAAGGGACTCTGTGGACTGTAAGCCTTTGATCAGCACACTCTGAAGCACAGGTACACACGAGGCAGACAGAGAATATTTCAATGTTTGCAGAACAAAGCTTCAGCAGAAATTTGTTCATCAAAGCTTGTAAACTTTCACTACCAACTGAATGAAGAAATCGGGTGTAAAATCTGAAAAAAAGAAAAATAAAATCTGGTTTGCTTTCAAGTAAGTTTGTTCAGAAACTCTTTTGCATTAATTTAGAATTCAGCTTCTATTTTAGCAACATGCTAACATTTTTGACTAATTTAGTTTACTGAGGAATTTGAGGCCATTTTGGAGTTCAGCTAGTAATTAAACAACAAGCTAGCTTTTTTTTGGCTAATTTGGCCACTAAGGAGTTTTTATGCCAATTTGGAGTTTAGCTAATATTTTAGCAGCATGT
>NC_050535.1:13624656-13634991 GCF_002922805.2 Oryzias melastigma | reverse complement strand
TAATGTTTTTGAAAAGATCCTGATGTTTTCAGCTAATTTGTTATCTACTGAAGTTTTTGGGGGATAATTTAGAATTTAGCTTCTATTTTAGCAACATACTAACATTTCTTGACTAATTTAGTTTACTGAGGAATTTGAGGCTATTTTGGTGTTCAGCTAGTAATTAAACAACAAGCTAGCTTTTTTTTGGCTAATTTGGCTCCTAATGAGTTTTTATACTAATTTGAAGTTTAGCTAATATTTTAAGAGTATATGCTAACATTTTTGGCTAATTTGTTATCAACTGGAGTTTTGATACTAATTTAGAGTTTAGCTTTTCTTTTAGTAATATGCTAACATTTTCGGTTGATTTAATTTACTGAGGAATTTTATGCTAATTTGGAGTTTAGCTAATAATTCAGTAATAATCTAGATTTAGCCTCTACTAAATTTGGCCTTTATTAAAGGTAAAAGGTAAAGATGCGGCAAAATACCAAATGGCTCTTTTACTGTTAAAGGCTACCGACCCCTGGTTTGGAGAATGGAAATCCATTAGAATGTACAGAGAGATGAGTATCTGTTCCAGCTGAGATATAACAAAATTAAAGACATTTGAGTCTTTTTTTTTAATGCTTAGTTTATTTGTAACTTGCATAATTTTTATTTAAAAAAGTTTTATCGGGAGTAAAACATGGGAAGTTATGCTGGAATAATATTCCTACCTGTTTTTATTCATATTTATGTTAAAAAAGTTACGATTTGAAAGTTTTAAAAAATGTTTGTGTGTTAAATAAATGTCTATCGTGTACAGCCTGCAACCTAAAGTGTGTTTTGGATTTTGGTCCCTGTGTGACTCAGTTTGACACCCATGGTTAAGGCAATAATGCCTATAGAGTCTCAATTAGATTAATTTAATAGATACAATAAAATGAAACACAGTGGTTTACACTAAATCGGCAGGGAAGGGCTTCTTCTTCTTTTGCTATTGTTTACCTGTACATATGCGCCACCTGCAGTTGGAAGAGGCTTGATGTGAAATGTCAAAGTGGTGCAAATTTAACAAATCTTACTCCAGATTTTGTCTTTCATAGCTCTATTCCGATATATGAAAGACTTGGTGTCAAATAATTCCGTAAAACCACAATAATTAGTTTCTCCTCCATGATCCATTCCAAGTCTGAGTCCCTGATTGGTCAGAATTCGACCTGGTTTAACTTGAAGTGCACGTTCAATGGCTGCGTGTTTTATAAGTAGGGACCGTCTTAAAAATGTGCATAGCTTTCCCAGTTTTTTTCCTTGGAAAAAAATATTCCAATAAGAAGGAATAAAAAAATGAATGTCACATAAATTTCATTGGAGGCTTTACTAATACAGACACATCAGTGTAAGGGTAGACACCATTTTTTCAATATTTCTAAGGTTCAGTGATCAGTCGCTTGATTTGATTCCCTTCACTCGTCTTCCTTCATCCTCCGCTAGCTTCCTCCTCCCACAAATGGATTATGTGCAAAAAAATAGGAGGTAAAACGGGGGGTCTAAGACCACAGTGAAGTGGGGGGTGGGATGTCATTAAAAGAGAAATAAAATCCATCCTTCCTCAACCAAAGCGCAGAGTGTGGCCCTTTCTCTGTACTATTACTCAGACTGGAAGGATAGGTTTCAAAGTGTGCAGTTATTTTCAGCGCTCCAGTGTTTCCACAGCTTTGATGATACAATCAAAAAGAAAATTAACAAAGGAGAAACAGAGAAGAGGAAAATAAAAAGAGCTTGTAGCTCTGGCCTGTGTTCTGTTATTGCTGATAAGGTGGATTAGGAGAGGATGGACACACTTTAATGCATACACACACACACAAATTTGTGCTCTGTCTTATCACAGTCCGACCACTGTTCGGTCACACAAGTCGCAGCAGAAATCTGCAGAGAGAAACTCTGGGAACAAATCAGAATTAAGTCACAATCTGTGCTTGTTAGATGCTTAGATGGAGAATTTAGAGTGCAGTTTTAGCACGTTTTAATATGAATGTAATAATTATTTTTATGGTCACGTAAATTTTTGTTTATAAAATGCAACTATAATTTAAAATCAACTAGGAAAATAATCAGCTGTGTTGTTGGGTATGCTAACTATGAATTAAAACCTTGAACGGGCTCCATCTTTTTTTACTAGTAGTAAGCATCTTTTTTTTTAGTCAACATAACGTGAAGACAATCGTACCAGAGTTGAATTAATCAGAAATGATATATCTGCTCAAAAAGACAAAAAAAACCTTGGTTTAACTCACAGGAGTGTCAAACATAATATTTACTACAATTGACTTTTTTTTTCCTTAATTTTTTTGTATGTTTCCAAGTGTTATCATTTATAGACATGGATCATCAACAACAACACATAACAAAAATAAATAAATATAATACAAAGAAATTTGACTTTTTTTTTATGTGTGAATTCAAAATTTTAGATGTCAAAATCCACATATTGGCACCATTTTTCCCATATTTTGTTGAAAAAGCGTAACTTTAATTTTAGTTGAAAAGTCACTATGATAAATTTGATTTACCGGCAGCCCTCTTCAAATACATTTTTATAGTGTCAGCCTAAATAAGAGGTGGCAGAAGCTGTTCTGGAATAGGAAGTTGCCCTCACCTGTATATGGAGACGTCCTCTATGAGGTCGCTGGTCTCTGTGTCTGTGATGACGATGCCTTTCGGTGACACCGTCAGTGTCACTTTCCGAAACTTCTTAGTACTGGCTCTGGCCTACAAGGGCAAAACATTTTTTAGCATTTATTGTTGAAAAACCACCAAATCACCAAAATTGTCTCATAGTTTTTAAAGTCTGCTGTCAGACTATTACATTCATATCTTTCAAAAACACAGCAAAACGACATTGTGCGACCAACTTTGCCCCAGAAATGTACTGCGGAATTTATAGAAAGAGACAGATTGGGGGGGGTTGCAGCAATGTAGTGCCCAGAATGAGTACTGGAGGCCAGGCTGGCAGCCACAGACTCCCCCTGCTGCTCTGTGCCATCTGGAGTTCCATCAAATGCAGCCACAGCGCTGCGCTCGGGGTCTGAGAGCGCCTGTTGACAACGACAGTGCCCTCTGTGCGGCTAAACCACAAATGAGAGGAGCTTAGCATCACATTTAAGTAACAGCAGGAATTATGTCACAACTTAAATTGGGTATTTTTACTCATTAAAAAAAAAAATTCTAAGAAGTGACAAGAGGCTTAATGTTTGCTGGAAGCTGCTTGTGGAATCTAGGAAAATTAGGGCTTTTCAAGAACAAGAAATGGTGTCATGACTTCCTGAGGGGACCAAAACTCTGGAGATTGTTGAAAAAAAGGAGTTTCTTTTAGCAAAAACTGAAAGGAAATGTGATTTAGGCGATATAATAGGTCACTGATACAGGAACAAGCTTGATTCTATGTGTGTCACCCAGCAAAAGCTCAGTCGTTCTTCATTTGCTCGGCCCCTCTGTCTGCCCTCATCACGTCACACCAAGGAATATCAGTAAAAAATGCATTAAAAATCCCTGTTTAGGTTGATTGGTTTCCAAGACAACCGACAGAGACAGAGTTTTTGTTATTGTCTTGGTAAGAAAAAATCAATTGAATTTTAATCCTGCTATTAGGTTCAGTTCTGACTCTAATTGAAAAGCATAGGAGAAGCATGAAAAGCATGGGATTAGACCACACTGTTGAATTTTTGAAGAAAGCCTCAATCAGAATACATTTTCCCATTGTTCTGATGAATTGGTGGGCATGCATTTGAGCACGAGATCAAACAGCCAGTAGAATAAGTGGAGAGAAAAAAATGTGTATGCAAATGACAAGGCAGCAATTGAAGTCTTTGTGTGTCTGCAAAATTGATTAGCTATAATGCAGTTTGCATTTTAAACCCCGTCTTTTGAAAACAGAACAACTGTGAAATCGTGAAGGAATTATTCATCTGAACCAATCGGAGCTCATGAATGTTGTAGGAAGCAGTCTGTTTGGGCCAGATCCACATTACACAGCAGGAAAATTAGGATAAATTGCAGCTTTTTACATGAAAATCTACGTAACATGCATGCATGCATGCATAGAGGAATTTCTCACAGCAGTTCCACCTAAGAAAAAAAAATCAAATTAGTTGGTGGGAAAAGAAAACTGTAAAAACCCACAAAAGTGTGGAAATCAATGACCTTTATAGAGGTTGTAAGAACAATTAGCTCCAGGGTTTGATCTGCATTGATGAACGCTGGCTGTAAGAGCAGAGTCAGCATCTTTGCTTTTGTTAGTTTACAGCACAAAAGAGTCTTTTTTAAGCAGCGTATTGTCTGCTCCGTCTGCCATGTGATTGTTTAATATTTTACTCAACCGGCTGACGTTATCACACATGTTAGAAGGTCGATTGAGCCTCACCGTGGCAACGATTCTCCGGATGGCGGCTGAGGCCATGTCCTCTCCTTTGGGCTGGCCGACTAGAGTCATGCCCAGGTACTTCACATTGAAGACCATTCCCTCCAGCAAGGTCTCCTTCGTGTCTGTCCAGTTCTCTGGCAATTCTGATGGAACAAAATTCATCATAAAGAATTACCAAATACAGTTATTCCATACACTGTACCTTTATTGTGTAAGATTGGGCGTATCAAGGATTTTTTTTTATTTTTTTGCACCTGTGTGATGTAAATTTTCCAAGCCTCTGCACCTTTAAAAAATAAATAAATAAACAGAATTGCCCATCCGGGATACATAAAGTTGAAAGGTTTTAGTCAAGACAGCTACACAGAGTAAAACAATTAGTGCTGTGATGCAACACATTTTTTGAGGGATTAATTAATCATGACCTGCAATAAAATAAATGAATTAATCTCTTCTTAATCTAACCCAATAATTGCTGTGAAAAGTCAAATTTTCAGATATTTTCATTTTAATTTGTGTTACTGTGGAGCAGTAAAAGATCGAAATACTATTTTTTCAAGTAGATTTATTACATTTTTTTACTGTAACAGACTTCCAATCTTTACTTTCACACCCCCAAGGAGGATTTTTTTCAACCTTTAACAATTAAGAAAATAAACAAAAATAAATAATCAGTTCCAGAGTGCTCAAATTTAACACATAAAAAACAGTAGGAAACACTTTTTTAAAAGTAAAATTGACTACAAACTTCTTTTTATAACCTTTTCTGCAGTTTATCACAGTAGAAAATACACGAGTGATTTTAATGTTTGGTGAATTTGATCACTTTGAGGACTGGGATGCAGCAGAAAAGGAAATAAGGAGGAGGAGATGAGACACGAAGATTTAAACAATTTTGACTTTGTTTTATTTAAAACTAACTTTTGTTTCATCATCTGGACATTAACAAGAGGTAAGAGCACGTTCCCTCTGAAATGATTGTGACGATCAGCATATTAACTCTTTCCGCCGCTGTTGTAGAGCGGAAGTCGGTGCAGGCTCTGCAGTCGTTACCATGACAACGGGACACACCGCATCAGTAAGTCTGCTTTTTTTTGGGGAAAATGATTTAGAAATTAAAATATAACACAATTAAAGTACTAATAATTGATTTGAGACTTGTTTTATTGGTAAGTGACAGTATAAGTAGGATAATTATCAGAAATAAATCATCTTTGTGGAAGCAAATGTCTGACGCAATAAGGACTATGCGTTTTTTATTTTTTTTATTTTCAAGTTTTAGTAAACAAATTGTATAAAATATAAAGACAGACAAATGAGAAAAATACAAGAAAAAAAAAAGAAAAAAGGATACAAAAACATACATAAACAAAAAGTAAAATGAGCTTAGGACTCTGCGTTTTTATTCAGTGCGTGATACGGACACTTCGTCGTGTTTTAACCCTCACACAATAAATATGATCTTAAGATTTAAAATTAGATTAATGCAATTTACAAAAAAATGACACCCCAATTCATCTTGAGTCCATGACTACCAAGATGTCACCTGGATGAATCTTCACCATCTTGAAAGATGGTCTGTTCCAATTCTGAATGATGAATTTTCAGAGCAACATCCTTTTTTTGTATTTAAAGAAAGTGAGGTAAAAAATAAATCAGAAAATTTGTGCCAAATATAATCAGAAAGTGAGATCAGGATAAAAACCACTGCAAAGATCCCTTCATCAGTTTTAAAACAAAAAGTTTTCCTGATTTCATTAATTTCATAGATCTTGTTCCATTATATTAGTCTGATTTACCTCTAATCATCATGCTATTTGATTCACTGAAAATGTAAGAAGATTGGGAAATATTCTGGAGGGCAAATGAAAGTGTTTGAGAAATTAGGACACCATTTTTTCTTGTAATTTTAAGGACTTCATGCAGAAAAGCTTTGATTAAACTATTGCATCCATGAGAAAACTGATAAAAAAATGCAGCAGATCTATTACATTAAATGCTTCACAAGTTTTAAACCCGATTTGCAGAATTTCAGCCAAGATTTTTCTTAAAAAAGAAGTAGTGCCAAGCTGTTTCTGACATAAAAAACTGTTGAACGTTGGCAAAGATTTGATAAAGAGGGACAACTGGACACCCTGCAGCTGAGCAGCATGAGATAAATGACACAAAACTTACACGATCCTTTTAGCAAAAGAAATCCACTGAGCTTTTCTGCTATAAAAACAGAAACACTGATATAACCAACAGAACAATCACCTTTTAACAGCCATTTCTCTTCCTCGTAAACCATCTCTGCTCCATCAAGGGCTGGAGAGAGGGTCCAATAATCTATGGGGTGACATTGGCACTAAATTCTGCACATGGATTGGGCCATCTGTCACTGGCAGACCCCATGCAGCTGTGAAAGCGAGCAGCATCCTCGAGTGTCCAACAACTGTGAATTATTAAATAATCTTCTATGACAGTGTGGAGCCACACGGCACATTTAGTCTCTTTACATATTTAGGATACATGCTAGCCGCCACGCGGCAGCTACTCTGAGGGTAATGGTGAGACGTGGGTGCGGATGTTCTTTCACACTTTGTCAGGAAGCTCACGGTACAGATTCTGGACCTTTTTGTCCAGAAGGTGGATGATAGCTCAGAAGGTGTATGAATCTGGTATCCTGGCATATAATTACAATCTATCTGTCTGCAGGTGGATGCATCAAGACAAGCAGCATCTTTTCTACATCACAAATACGCTCTTTTTCCAACTGCATTTTTTCGTCTGCTCCTGATTCACAACAAATTGAATAAAAAATACTCAAAAATGCTATTTTTAATCTCACTTTTCTATATACTTGCCACAAGAACATGGTAAAAACATCAAAAACTACAATTTTCATCAAAGTGGGTCTTTAATAATTCTCCTTTTTCTGGATTTTGGATCACTCCAAACTACACTTCATCCAAAAATGACAAACATGTGCTTTTGGAAACGTCACAGCTCTATGAGCTTAAGTTCAGCAGTCCACGCTGTGTCCTCGCCATGCAACACACATGAATTATTAAACAGCTTTATGTTGATGCTGCAGGGGTTCCAATATATCATCCCCCTAAACGAAGAGCCCTTAAATTTTTAATAAATCCCATCTGAGGCTACAAAGGGACTGCAGCTGATAAGAGTGACAGGAAGAAGCAGCAGGGAGGTTAATTGGATTAAACGTGTTGGTAGAAAATCCTCAAGGAAAAAAGCATTTGTGTTATTGGGACTTTGGTGGAGGTCAGCATGCCGGGATCCTGGAGCGTATCTGCTGGTGAAAAGTTGAGGTGATTTCAAAAAAAAAAAAAAAAAAAAAAAAAATGTAATCGCGCAAAACAAGATTAGGAAGACTTGGTGGTGAGGACTGCTTCTCTAATAAACTGGTTCCCGGCAACAGGATATTGCAGCAAGAGCCCAGATTCAATTATGCATACGCTCCAAAGCCTCTCAGTTGGGAGACAAACCACGGGAAACTATCTATTTTAATAAAAAACACAGAGAATTGTAATATTCTGTTGCAGTGGGCCTCCGGGGTTTTTTCAATAAAAGCTAAACTGAGTTATTTCCCAGGGATTAGACATTATGCTTAACGAACGACTACAAAGTGCGGCGTATCACAGCTTTTGTGATGGTTACCATGTGATCGGCATGCCTTCAGCTATGTGCAGCCGCTTCTTTGAGCTCAATTTGCATTGAGAAGTCAAAATCACACCCGGGTGGATTTAGCTCAACACCTACACTGATGGCTAATTAATAAAACAAACTCAAACATAAATTAAGTAAAGAACAAAGGTGTGGGTGGATGGGGTGGCATTTAGAAAAAAGAAATGAGCAAGAGCTTGTTCCGGAAGGTCAAAAAATAAATTAAAAAAAGGTTTTGAAGCTAGAGAAGCTTTTTATTTTCCAACTTGGTTAAATCGTAACACTGAGGAAGAATTTGGCTCATTTTCAAGACCCTGGTGACACCCCCCCCATCCTCCACATCCATCTTGATGAAGTGTCTTCACTGTTTTACTCCTCTGAAGGAACTTTGAATCTGGGACGCCACCTTGACAGAGAAAATAGGCCGCTCATTCACAGAGGATGGTGGGCTGGGAGAGTGTGGGATTCAGGTTTTCTGATTTTGCCTTCAGGGGGGAACAACTATGGCTTCCCTTTCAAGCTTTTTTCTCTTCTTGCTACTTCCTTAAAAATGTCTTGGAGTTCATCTCTGCATTCTGCTTGCTCTAGTTTAACCTCATATGCAGAAAAGAAGGAAAAGATGTTGTTTTTTAGAAAACAAAGAGCATTTTTGTTTGTTGTTGTTGATTCAACATGAATATTATCATTATTTTTTTGTATAATGTTCGTATTATTTGTCAAATCTTCATGTTCAAGCATAAAAATCTGATAATTATATATTTATAACAATTTGAAAATTAGTCTAAATGACTAAATGAAACAGCTGATGCTAAGAAACCACAACTCACAGACATCCCAGAATTGGCAGGGAGCCGGCGCCTGCAAAATGCATTACTGAGCACCTTAGCTCATAAGTAAACACACTAAAGTGCTCAGTATGATTTACTCTGCAACTTTGGCTAAAAAAAAAAAAAAAAATGAAGAAAACATACAAATTTACCAGGGAAAGTTGGAATCTCCAGACATGCATTGTCTGTACGCTCTATCAATGTTACACTCTAACAGGTTCAGCTTTTATTAAGGCATGTAAATCAGATCCAGGTAACACGTTCTCCTGTTAATGAACCATGCATACAATCTTAAGCCTCGCTTCCACTGAGCGGTCCAATCCAGTAAGAAGTAATACGATACGGTTCAGTTAATTCTGGTGATCGTTTCCATTTAGTTTCTACTAAGCATTTTGTTTTCACATCACATGCATGGTGTAGACTACTAGCATGTCATTGCATTATTGTCATGTGACAATGAAGGTCATCCAGCAGATCGTCTTTTTCTTGCTTTACTGCTTGTACATCGTGTATAACAGGAAATTTAATGCTGTTAGAAAGAAGATTGCATTCGGCTAAGAAGAATAGCGCTGTGAAGAGGAAAACGGAAATGCTAGCTTAGCGCTATACTGGTGCTTTCTAATGTTGTCATCAATTTCTGCCAATCAACGGGTGGCAACAGCGACTCCGCCTCAACCGACCCGTTCTATTTTTCTATCGACCTACAACAGAAGGGGGCCCTCAAGAGGTTAATGGGTCCATTTAACAATGGAAACGCTCAAAATACTGGACTGGACCGGACCAACCCGCTCAAGGCTTTAATTGATAAAAAAAAAAAACTACTAAAATAGTGAAAATTCCATCCATCTTCTAGACCGCTTTGTCCCTTTCGGGGTCGCGGGGTGCCGGAGCCTATCCCGGCTACTGATGGGCGAAGGCGGGGTACACCCTGGACAGGTCGCCAGTCTGTCTCAGGGCCTCAACCACACACACAGTCACTCTCACATTCACACCTAGGGGCAATGTAGAGTCACCAATGAACCTATGAAGCATGTTTTTTTGGACGGTGGGAGGAAGCCGGAGTCCCCGGTGAAAACCCACGCATGCACGGGGAGAACATGCAAACTCCACACAGAAAGGTCCCAGCCGGGATTCGAACCGGGGCCTTCTCGCTGTGAGGCGAGAGCGCTAACCACTTGCGCCACCGTGCAGCCCATAGTGAAAATTGTTATTTTAAATTCTTTACATGATTTTTTTAGATATCTTTGAATGCACCACCTCCCCCCTCTTTCCATTTATTTTTTACTGCTGTTCCATATAAAAGTTTTTGCTCATTTTCTTTAATGTTTATATATTTTACAAAGTAGCTTCTCAAATCTCCAAAACTCCTCTGTACTGCAGTCAATCTGATGGAGCTTCACCCATTACAAATATAAATTCCCTCCACAGCTTCAGCGAATCCTTAATTACAAAGGA
>NC_050535.1:13613925-13624587 GCF_002922805.2 Oryzias melastigma | reverse complement strand
ACTTGCAGGTTTGGGTGCAGAATGACTTCCTGCAGCTATAAATAGCCGTGCATTCAAGCATGAAAGAGGTGCTTACATTGACGCTGCAGACAGTGACAGTTGGTGAGTGGCTGGTAATATTTTAAGCAACATAAGTAGACTTTTTTTCTTTCAGTTCAGCCACTCAGCTTTGAAATATTATAATATTTTTGGCTTATGGGAACCATCAACCAGCTCACAGTCTCCATTCCCTTTCAGCTGAAACATCAGATGAAGAGTTTACACACATCCTCTGATAACAACTTTTCTATTAAAGAAGCTTAGATGGAGCAACTTAAGTTCTTATTTTCTGACAGTCAAATTATTTTCTGTGGACAGCATTAAACATACTGGGGATGCGTGCTTGTAAATGTATGATAAAAGTACTTTAGATCATTTTTATTGTCTGATTTGGTCAATGTTGAGTTACTTCAGTGAAATGTCTTCACACGTTAACAAATTTATGTATGAAAAAACATTTTTTATTCACTTTAGCCGAAAAGATATGTTGCTAAATCTAAATTCTGACAAAATTACAAAAACAATGTGAACTGTGACAGCTCACTGAGGACAGAGTGAACTGCAGTGTCACCTTTAAAAAAAAAAAATCCTTCGAGAGACCTTTTCTCGCAGCTATTTATTCATAGCGCATAATCACCCAGCACCATGCATGAATTATTTTCATTAGAAATTCAGTTTCCTCTGTGATGATACTGATCTTCTATCTGCTGGCTCTCACTTTGCAGCTTCATAAGAGGTAAACAACTCCCCCTCCCCAAAAAAAGAAGAAATCCTTACAGA
This sequence comes from Oryzias melastigma, assembly GCF_002922805.2. Taxonomy (NCBI): domain Eukaryota; kingdom Metazoa; phylum Chordata; class Actinopteri; order Beloniformes; family Adrianichthyidae; genus Oryzias; species Oryzias melastigma. The sequence goes on along the minus strand of NC_050535.1, from coordinate 13,623,768 downwards.
ATTGGAATAAAAAAAGATTTCCTCTGATGGGTAAAAATGAGCACTCACTGAATGTACTCATCCATTACCCAGCAAAGCTAGCGACCTTTGAGAGCGGCTGATCTCTGTTTAGACTGTGTATCTCAGCGCCCATTTAATAGATTAGGGCATCCCAGAAGGATGCTCTCTAATTTGCCGCAGTACTTCAAGTCGAGTGATGGATGATTGTCTGACACTGCCAAATATCTAAGCTCCCCAGGAGAGAAGTGTGGGGCCTAAAATAGCAAATACAAGTAATAGACTTTGAAATTAGCAAATAAACAAAAAAAATTTTTTTTTGGTCAAAACTAGAGAAACATTGCATTTAGTAGTGGTCACTGGTCATATAATTGTTTTAACTTTAACAAAATGTGTCAAAAAGATCACATTAGATATTTTTCTATTAAACTCAAGGATCTCAAACACCTGTGATAATTAGTTTATCAGGTGAGCTCAATTAAAAGAAAAACATCTAAAGAAGGACGTTCCACATTAGATGTACATTTTCAAACAATATGCAAAAGAAAAATGATCTCTGCTGCTGAAAATAGTTGAATGTCTTGGACAAGCTATGAAAACCTCACAAAAACGTAAACGTGATCATCAGACTATTATTAGATTTGTGGCTGATTCAGACACACATGGGTTTGTGCAGATAAAGTCAGAATGAGGAAGTTTTCAGTGATACAAATACATCTCATTAAGAAAGCAGCTGCTAAAATAGCATGCTCATATTTGTCTCTGGAGTCCCACCAACATCAAGGTCTAGGGTCTCGGAGTGGCGGGTGGTTAGTGGATGGCCACCATGTCCCAACAAGGCTGTGACGTCAGCAAGGAGGTGGTGGAGTCGTGGTTTGGGCCGTAATCATGGGGAAAGAGCTGATTGGTCCCTGAAGGTGTGAAAATGGACTCTGAAAAGGATGTGGAGTTCATGACTGACCACTCTCTTCCGTGGTATAAAAAGAAGAACTATCTTTTCCATAACAAAATCGTCTTTATGCATGACGATGCATCAAGCTGCAAGGAATACCTCTACATCATTGGCTGCTATTAGGATAAAAGGAGGTAAGCTCTGGGAGGCTATTCTGACATCTTGCAAAAAAATTCAAGCAGAAACTCTCCAAAAAGATGCAAGAATTTCGATGCTGCTACAAAGTAAGGGGTCATATGTTCAAATTTAACTTGACATATTAAGATATTTTTGATTGGAATAACTTTTTATTTCAGTAAATATAACTTCCTAGTGCAGCAAATTCAACAAATGACCCATTTCAGCACTGTTTGTAGCGTAACAATATAAAGAAAGTCTTTTTGTCCAAACTGCTGCACCACACAGAGGTCTCCCACTATCAGTTTGATGGCATCCGGTTATTTTTAGGAAAGGGTTCATTCATTCTGGCTGCTGAGCTCAGACAGGAACCTGATGTGTCAGCAATGGTGTGTGGAGTTGGCATTTCAGACAGAGAGGTGTGCTTTGCCTCTGCAGCAGTTCCAGCTGACATGCACAAACGAGTTCTGTGCACAAACTTTGCACGTAGCATTTAAACGATTACATTTCCCAAGTCCACAATGGACAAAAAAAGGAAAATACACTGTCAATCACACACTCAGAGTGTACAAAAGCTAATAAAGACTTAAACCAGCCCACTCCACTTTGATTTGGTGGATGTCAAAGACAAAAGGCTTCAAGTTTTTGGATGTTTCTGTACAAATAACAGGAAGGTTGACTGAGTGAATGTGTTGCTACAGTTGAGTGAACAAGCATTTCTCCCACAACAGCACCTCACAGTTCCCCTCTGTTGCATAATTGACTTCTCCTCAGGCCATGGAAACAAGCTGGTGCATTCTCGCTCCCCAGGGTCTGCAAAGTGAAAGCAGCTCGACTGCACGATCAAATCTTAGAGCTTTTATACCTCCTATATACAGTAAGGAAAGAACAAAAAGCCACAAATGTGCCATAACACAATTTTTGGAAAAACTTTGAGAGAAAATCAATATAAAATATGATGTAGGGAAGGATTTAAAAGCACAAAAGCTGACGTTTACAATCGATTTTCTGGACTGGAACAGGCGCTGAAATACACCTCCTGACAGAAAAAGAACAAAACTAACAGAAATTCTTCAAAACCAGAGGACAGAAACATGGACAGCTCCTTTATGAAGGTTTTAGGGTGCAGTTTTATCGACAAAAAAATTTTAATTCTTCTTAACCATCATTTAAAGACCCTTCCCTCCCTTTTGTTTAGTGAATTTCCTAAACTTGTTCTTGTTAGGGTGAATCTTAACCTTAATAATAGGAAGAGATTCAAAAAAAATCCAGGTAAAGATCTTTTGTAACCTAAAAAAAGAATGAAGAATGATCAGAAATACACTAATAAAATCAAAAACTTATGGTTGCTTTTGTCTTTTGATGAAGCTTAGAGGAGGACGGCCAATATGTAAGAACTGCCCCATTTTCATGCATCCTGGGTAATTTAATTACAAGTAAACATTAATATATTTTGGCTTAAATATCAAGCTTTTTATGTCACTGAAGTAGAAAAATTTGTGAATTAACCATGAGTTTATGAAAACAATCACTTTCCAAACTGACATTTTCCATACAGTTTTTGTTACGATCTGTTAGAGACACTCAAGTCACTGTTTCATCTATAATAAAAACATTCCCAGTGTTTTTTAGTGTTACGGCTACGCGTTTTTAAGCTAAAAAAAAGAGCAGAACGGCAGTCGTCACCTCCAAGTTGTGAGCCAGACCTATGGAGTAGAGCAACACCGCCCCCTCTTCCCCTCGACGTTGCTAAGAGAGATGAGGAAAACAAAGACGTATATGGATCTGTTTGACTGCAAGCTGATGCATCAGAATGGAGCTGAGCAGGAAGCTTGTGGCCCGCTGTTTAATGTGGAAAATGTCCCCTCTTCCACTTTTCTAAACTTGATATCCTACTTAAAACATTACATGGACTTTAAAAATGCATGTTGCTGCCTTTAGATGTAGAGTAGGTGTCATGATAATCATAAAAAAATATTTAACAGGCAAACTAGCTAAATAATTTTAAAAAATAGTAAAATGTTTAACAAACACTAAAATACAGAATTTAAAGTTTAAAAATTGCAAGTCATTTGTCCCATTTGGCAATTAAAATAGTTATTTAAAGAGCACAAAGGTGGAGCTTTCCTTATTTGAAAGTTTGAATTTTTACATAAAAAGCTAAAACTAAAGCTAGTTTTTAACCTGGAAAAATGAAATAAAGGAAAATTGATTCATAAACTTGATGAATCAATAATGGTTAAAGCAAATTTCAATTCAGTTGATTAATTGTTGAAACCAACACTACGTTGCACCACTTTAAGTCAAGAGTTCCTTCCTCTTGACTGGATTTACAACTGAATTTGCAAGGCTCAGTAATTAAGGCATTCTAGGCAAATGCAAAGGGCAAACACACACACACACACACATGCTGCCATTCCCACAGCTTCACTACAAGCATGACCTTAGAGCAGTTTAGTCACACAGAAGAAACTCTAACACTGCATTTTGGACTTGAAGTCACATGAAATAGATTAATTCTTGTTGAATGAAAAATAAACTTGTCAGTTCAATAACTTACTTTGACAAAAATATGAGTTTATGATGTTTGGCCCACGTACAGCTCCTCTCTAAAAATGAGTGTGAAGCCAAATAATATTTGCTTTTCATAAAGATAAAAATAACAGAATTTAAAATAAAATACTAAAACCTAAAAATCTGATGAAAATACGATTTAAAATTTCAGAAAACAAATTGTTTTATATGGGACATAACATGAGCTTAAACTGAGAATTCCAACACAAATCATGACTTTCCTTAACGAACTCTCACGTAATCTCATTAGCAGCTGTAAATCATCTAATCTTCTCTCAGCCCGTTACTGCTGAGACTGATGAGTATTTGAGCAGATATCATTAAAGCCGTCGTTTATGACCTAATACGCAGAAACTCAACTGGGGATTTGCATCATATTTGGCTTTGCAGATCTCAGTGGTGGAACTGACAGCAAATGTTTTAAAACTTAAATAAAAATAATTTGTGTTTCACTAGAAGACGATGCAACTGTGTTGATGTGCAGAGTGATACTTAAAGACCTACTTTGATCTGATCTGTTGTAAAGGCGTTCTCAGTCTTTTCATTATGATAATGCAGCTTTTAGCTAAAACAAATGAGAAAAATGCCAAAAGAACATGCAAAAAACAACAAAAAAACAGGAAAAAAAGAGGTTCAAATCTTCAAACATTTCCAAAGTGTGGCTATGACAGAGGCTCACGGCTCCCCTGGGAAACCCCGGAAAAGCGTTGCACGAATAACTCCAAGAATCTTGACATCAAACTCGTGCAGCATAGGTTCCTTTTGGTTTTGAAATGAGTGTAAAAAATAATGAAACTAAAGGGAAAACATGCACAGTTAAATCTTAAAGTAGAATGAAACTTTCTACAAAGCATTTAAGACCCTCTTGGACATTACTTTCAATAAACTGAGTAATCTTCTCCTGTCTGGTATAGAAAAGGTGCTGAGCAGGTAAAGCAGCCATCTGCTGACTGTGTGCCCTTGAGCAAGACTCTTTGGCTGAATGCATCAAGCCTACACTAAGAAAGTGCAGTATGGATGTATCATATAGAGTAAAAGCACATTGAAGAGTCCAGGAAACTAAAAACTCTGGATCTTAAGCCTTAAGGGACCAAGAACTCAAAAGCAATGCTGACTAACAAATAAAAAGGCTGATCTTACATATTATATTCATATTTGGCATGGCATTATACTTACAGTAGTTAGAAATCTGCCTAAACGTACAACATTTCAGCACAGTGACACAGTCAGACTGAATTAAACTCCATTCCCCCCTAAAGCGAGATCATTTCAGATAGCGAGTGCACACTGGGGACGTTTTATAGCTGCCAAGGGCAAGTGTTTATTATATCTTCTACTCAGGAAGTGCCCACGTTGCTTTTATGTGACATGATAGAGCAGGCATGTACGGCCGGCGTGCTCGGCGTCCTCGTTCCCCTTGACACTGCAGCAGACAGCAGGGCGCCTTCAAGAGCAATGGGACTGCAGAGCCATGGAGTCTTAGTCATCCTATTTTAAGATTCTGTTTAATTTTTAACAAGAATTGATTTAATGACTGATCATAAGGTACAAGCAAAACTAGAGCAAGTTAAGGGGGAAATAAGATTTGAGAATTGATGATATAACGGAAGATGATTGGTTTGACTCACTGACCAAGATCATCAAAAATGATCATAACAGTCCTTAAAACATTTTTACAAAAATGTACTTAAAGACCCAGTTGTCCCCAGTGGTCTTTTAATCAATTAATGTGGACATAGTTTCTGAAGAGCGACAGGAGATCATCAGAAACTCACCTCTAATTTGAGGGCAGGTCCACTGGCATGAAGCAAGCCCGCCCCCTCTTCCCCTCTCCATTACTGAAAGCTCGGTGCTTGTGACCCACCCAATATATTATCTTTGCTACAAATAAATTCATTTTAACTGCATTTTCTTCATCTGCTCCTGATTCACAACAATTTTTTTAATAAATGCAATTTTTAGCTTAATTTTCTAAAGAAAAGTGCCACAAGGAGATCTTAAAAGACACCAAAAACACAATTTTCACCAGAGTGAGACTTTAAAACCACATTAATCTTAAACAATTTGCATAACTAGAAGCTAAAACATGCTTAAAAAACCTTAAGTGGAATTTTTTAAAGTAAAATACTTTTTTTAAGTCATGTTCTGCAAAGTAAAAAGTAAATCCATAATCTTATTATATAAGGTTTGAAATGTAGGCCAAGTATGCACACATATACTGTACCTATTAAGAATTTGCATCAGAAACAGTCCTTTCTAGTTCTGCAGCATGGATCCCCAGCTTCCTCTCACTAAAGTTTAAAGCTTCAGGATAAAAGCAATCATCTTTTATTTCTTAGTTTTTTAAAACAGAAACCTGAGCTGACTTTGTTCCCCTACCTTTAATCTGCACAACTCAAACAAACATGGCTGCCCTTTTTAACTGTCTGATAAAGCAAAGTGTTTAATTTCACATTTTACCATAAAGTTTATTAAAATTATAAGTTCTATTTTAAATATAAAATCTTATCTTATCAATCAATTTATGACCTTATATTTATCTAATATCTAACTTGGTTAGACGTGTCTATGTTTTTATTGCTTGAAATAAATCAACCAGGATTTATGAAAATCCTAAATTATTAAAATGTTACTATAACAGAAGGGAATAAAAGCTGTCCTTTATGCTTTGATTGGCATGTCCTGATGAATGTAACAACCATGTCAGCACATACTTAAAGGCTTCCGTCTCATTTCACCTTCACACCAATTTTCAGGCTTAATTTCATGATGATGGGTATTACTGTGTCTGTTTAAAACGCCATATTTAATGAGCTTTTTCCCTTTTTTGTGTTACAGAAGCTTGACAGGACACAATTAATTCAGTTTTTCCTTCTCCTTTTAGGACACATAATTTGTGTCTCTGCCAAGCAGCTGCACTGTTACCTTCTTTGCATTCTGACAGCTCTGACGCATCGCTGCGTGCCGGCAGAAAGCGGCTGTGCTCACAGCAAACGGCCTGCTAAGCAGCTACAGGATATCACCAGGCGCTGTTGCGACCGCAGGCACCACTTTCTTTTTTTTTTTTCCTTTTTCCAGCCCCGACTCCCTGGTGCCTCTCTAACAACGACTGCTTCAGTCGTCAGGTGCTGAATTCCAGCTGGGTTCTGTGCTGTCAGTTTCTTCCTCTTCCACTGGCACAAACAATAGGAAGAAAGAATCTCTGCAGTTTGACTCTAATGATGACATGTTTGCCACTGTTTTCCAGCTTCTGTCGTCTGAAAATCCCAATGCCTACACCCCTGTGCTGCTGCAGAAAAAGGCCACCTCAAGCAATCTGGTTTTAAATTATTTTTTGTTAAGGATTAAAGCAAAAAAACATCAAGGTTTCAATCAGGGATTAGAATATATTAACAGCCTAAAGTAACGTTTGTTCAAGCACTTTCAAGAAAAAGTGTGTGTAAATGTGGTTTACAGTCATCCACATTCAAAACTCTTACACATACTGTAGCTACGCAAGTTTATACAACCGTTTTCAGGTTCTACGTACAACATAAGCGTTCAATGGCCGCACTTGGCCTGTTAAGACAGGTTGAACCAATCAGGAATCAGATCTGATAGTGATGTATGGATGGCGTCCCTTTTAATTTAAGTGAATTCAAAGTAAATAAAATAATAATTGTGGTTTGACCCCTTAATGTATATGATGGTCTTTCAAATATCTGTCATGTTCTGCTTATGTTACCTTCCTTTTTGCTTCTGTGCAGGCTGCTGTGACTCCGCCCATTCTCCTGTGGATCCTGCTAAGCAGTCACAGCTGCCTGCACTTCAGTAATGTGTATTTAAGGAACTCTGCTGCAGCCCTCAGTGTCGGGTCATCTTGTTTCCTGACCCTGTGAGGTCTTTATTATTTGGCTGATGGACGTTAAAGCCTTTGGACTGTCTTCAATGTCCAAGTAGAAAAAGAAAGATACGCAGAAGGAAGTATGCAAACGATATACAGAAGAACAATACCCAGAATGGTACGCAGAAGAAGAACGATACACAGAAGGATACACAAATGATATGCGAACGATATGCAGAAGAAGAAGGATATCCAGCTCTAGATCTCCACAAACCTGATTCCTCTCTTCTGCCTACTTCCATTACTAACTGCCTTCTTGAAATAAAGTTTTGGTTTACCTTAAATTTCCTAAAATTAAATAGTAATTAAACTGAACTTCTCCTAAAAAGGGACCCTAAACAGAATCCAAAAGTGTCTCTTTCCCTTTGAAAACGCCTCAATTTTTCTTTTCCCTTCAGGTTTAGAGTTTAGTGTCATCTCCTCCACCTGGCATGTGATCAATATCACCAGATCTCCACCTTTGCAGCCTCCACCCTTCCCTCAATCCTCATTCCACTGCCATCCTGGTACACAGCCTCATCACCTCACACCTGGATTACTGCAACTCTCTTTTGTTAAGACTTCAAACTTCAACTGGATCAAAATTCAGTCGCTTGCATCATCACACTAACACCATCCATCTGCCCCAGCTTCCTCCTGACCTCTGAGACTTTAAATTATCCCCTCAGTTTACTAAGAAGCTAAAAGTCCACCTTCTCCTGACTTGCATACTCCCCTAAAGCTTGATTGAATTAACTTATTTTATAATTGTTATTACCTGCATAACTAACTGTTTTATGTTCAGGAATTTAGGTTCTGAGAAATTCACCAAACAAACAATTGATTATTATCATTAATTATCCGTAGCAAACATTGCATTAAAGACATATTGGACAAGCTAAATTAAAGTTGGCAAGGCAATAAATTATGCACTCTGGTGAGCATCAAACTGTTGGTGCTGCATTCAAGGACAATGCAAAAGCATGGAAATGAAACAGAATAGGTTTCTGGTAGAATTTGGACTTTATGCTGCAGTTACTGGTCAGAAATGATAGTTACAAAGCAAACTCGTTCTGATTCAAAACAACAACAAAAAAGGCCTCTTAATAAAAATAATTTACAAGAGTTTGTCAGAAGACATTTCAGATGCATTCGTGGAAAGAACCCAAACTTTCAGTGTTTCTCACTCAAACTTATAAAATGCACTAAGAAAAGATTGCCTGTATAGTCAGTAGGGTTCCTATTTTTCATGTATTATCACTTTTAGAATGCTGTTATTGTCCATCTTTCTTTGTAGGCTTGCATGTGGTCACAGAAAATGGCACAGAACTTAAAAAGAACAAAGAAATTACATTTTTTCATGTGAGAAATTACATTTTTAGTTTAGAAATACCGGTGATGTGATGCTTTAGGATGAATAATAAGACATATAAATAATCCCACAGCAATTATGGGATCTAATTGATTTTGTTTGGAAAAAGGGGAATATTTTTATGTGAAAATCGCCAATTTAAAGCTGAATTCCCAACTTGTTTTTCTCTATTTTCGCATAAAAGTAATCACTTTGGTTATACATGTTCATCAATATAACCATTGCAGCTTTTTTTCTTTCTTCCCAAAAAAAACCTAAAATTCAGGGGAAAAAATAATATTAATGTAATATTTGCACCTTTAAAAATATCAAGCTCAAAACTATATTCCCCAAACAGATAATCAAATAAATTGGCTCATTTTCTGAACCCTTGAGATTGGTATATTTGCCACTCACTTTCGTGCTTGGAAGTCCCCCACGTGTGCCGTGGGACGCCAGGGCTCTTGATGATGGCTCTTCCGGCAGATTTCAGGGCGTCCATCACGAGGCGTGAGCGCGCGTCCGCCGGCAGGTGGACTCCCCTCAACCTCCGCGGCGCACGGAGCGAAAGGCTGCGGAGGCGGACCCCTCAAGAGACAGAAAGATGTCAAAGCAAGAGCAAGCGCTGATATGAGGTCCCGCTGCGGATCCCGGTCTCCTCTGTCCCCGGCGCTGTGTGCGCACTGAGCGCGCTCCGAGCGCGCCGAGCGCGTCGGCTGCTCCCAAAGTTGAGGGCGTGTCGTTAAAAAAATCGCTTCTGAACTGTTCATGTGAAGATCCAAATACACCCCGTGGATTTAATGAGCATTTAACTCAACCTTTTTTTTTTATTTTATAAACCAGAAATGAACCAACAAATATTTGATTGTAGTTTATATATTTAACAACATTGATCCTTTATGTCTCAATTCCACATTAAAATTTACATACCTCTATTATTATTATTATTAATATTGTTATATTTTTTGTTTGTTTTTTTTTTTCAATAAA
>NC_050535.1:13554927-13611908 GCF_002922805.2 Oryzias melastigma | reverse complement strand
CCTTTATAAGTACCAAAATCAAAACAAACACCCTCCACATTGCTATTTTGTCATTAATTGCCCCTGTCTATTTAAAAAATATATATATTTTACCTGAATTGAACAGTTTTGGGATTAAAAAAAAAGAACCTGCTTCTTGGAACGGGCCCCTGAAGATGTGTGGAGCTCCAACTCATCCTGAAGACTTTTGGACTGTTTTCCAGATGTTTTCATCACTGCTGTTTTTTTTTGTTTTTGTTTCGGGGACATCTATTTGTCTTTTAGCTTGTAATGAACAATCTGAAGCTAAAAATTACCCCCTTTTTTAAAAGTATAACTTTTGAGAGATGCGTGGAGGAATAAGTCATTGTGAACATCCTTATTTATGCCGGTTTCTAGCTTTTTTCTTCACTGCTTTTGTTTACTTTTGTTGCATCAGGAATATCATATTGTGTTAAAGCCCAGAAAGTGCAGCCATTGTGTTTTGTTTTGTTGCAAATTTCTATTTTTATTCATTTTTAGGATGTTGAATTGTTAAGATGTTCTTCACATCTTATTCTTTCAAATGTTTTTTTATGAACAAACCTTCATTAAAGCCATTTTTTTACACAAATCATAGCTGCTTGTTCAGGAAAAAACATGGAACACAAACTTTTTATTGAAAATATTTATTTTTCAAATCAAATAAATTTTTATTGGCTTTTGGGTGTTCTTGTCAGTCCTTTTTCCTCATGTCCTCCCTCCAGCTGCACAGCATTGCATGTGCGGTCACACTTGCTGTAGGGGTAAAGCACCACCTGTCGGAGGTCCTGGTTCTGGTCCAGCAGCTGCTACAGATCCACCGTCTTCCTCCTCCTAAGCTTTTTGTCAAGCAGGTTCTCACACTTCTGCATTCTTCATCTTTAATTAATAAAAAGATCTTACCAGTCCATCTCTACTGAAGACAAGAATTCACACTTTTTTGTTAAAATTTTTATTCCTTTTTCCCTCAATCCAGCATGGGTTCTCAAGTACACTTAAATGTTTCACACTCAGGAAGCTAAGCAGTGCATAAACTGTACGTACTAACACCTTGAAGGTCGTCATGACAGCCAGCCTGCCGTAGCATGCGGCTGCCGTCGTTTTGGTGCTCTGTGGTAGCTTTAGAGAGTCTTTAGATTTGAATGCCCCCAGCAACCCAACACTCCAGTTCCAGAGACTGCTGTGCATGTGGATTTGTGTATACATGGATCTCGATGTGTTTTTCCAAATACACAAACACACCTCTTTAAAGGATCATGCAGCGTTTAGACATTAAGACTGCTGTGTTGCTGCAAAGTGTTGGTTTTTTTTAAAGGAAGTCTTCCTCTTGCCTTTAAAAAACAAAGATCTTCTAAAAGGCGGAAAACTGCAACATCACACCCAGTGGCCTCCGTGGAAGACTGCAGATCAGCGGTTACGTTATTTTTCCTGGTATTTGTAACCCATCTAATCAAGGAAATTGCATGTCTGGTTGTGATAAATATCAGCAGCTACTGAAAAAGGAAACTTGGTATAGATTTTCTCATCTGTGCAGCATGCTTCTTCTGTCAACTCTCCCACAATTCACTGCAGTAATTGAAACTTAAGAACAGAAAGGTCTTCCTCTGTTGCAGGATGGCTTGTGATTCTCTGATGTAAAGAAATCATGCTTGATAAAGTTTGTTTTTGTGAAGGGGAAGGAAGGAGGTAGGGTTCATTGAGAGAGATATAAAGAGGGATAAAAACAGTCTGAGTTAGCCAGCAGTCATGCTCTCATGTTAGCTTTTTTAGCCCTCCGGAGTTTAGACCTCAGTGCACATACAAACACACAAAAACACACATCCATCGTCATTTGCTCCCTCTGAACCTGCATCTTCCTTAGGGGATGGAGCGAGAAGGCATCTGGTGAGAAGGTCCATTCTGGAAGCAGCAGGCCGCCTTGGCTGACGAGTCTTTAAGTCTGTCCGTCTAAACATTCAGCAAAAATATGAAAACAAACTCTGAAGGGTTTCATACGTCGACCACTTCAAAGACTGGGAAAGCAGTTCCCTCGTCTCCCTCCGCTCCTCGTTTCTCCCTTTCCTCCCGCTCCATCCCTTCTCCTCGTCTTTCTCCCTGCTCTGAGGCATGGGGGTGGTCCTGGGACTTTCCCAGTGACTCCACGGATAAGCTCCGACTGGACAGGATGCTACTCAGGCTGAACTGCCGAGCACCTCTGGGATGGGTTTCAATTTCCACGCGAACTTCTATATTACTTCTATCCCTGGAACACACAGGAGAAGCTGCTTTATTTCTCTCAAACAGACTGAAGTCTAAGACATACATATAAAATAAGAGTATGGGGGGGATGCATTACCTCAGACTGTGCTCTTGTGTGTCTTCTGCCCTGCTGTCAGACGCCACTTCGCAGTCAGACTGGCTGTCCTGCTGGGTGTATCCATGCCTTTTTGCAGGTTCCTCCACTCCCGCAAACCGGTTTGGCTCCGGAGGCGTCGTGCTCGTACTTGGGACGACGTCCAACTCATGCACACTGACTCTAACTTCCTCGATGGTCGTGTCACTGACCGTCGCATTGCTCTGACCCGTCCAGTGATCACTGACTACATGAGAGAATAGAAGGTCTATAAGAGAAGTTGAAATTCCCATCAGATCAGGCAGGAATGTGGGGAGGGAAAACTTCAATGTTGGATTATTTCTGTGACAAAAACGTTCTGAACTCACAGCTGGCTAAGTCTTCCAGCTGGATTTTGTGATTTTCCGGGGGTTCACTCTGCGGCCGACACCAGCCATTTCTACAAAGTGACATAGGAACGACTCCGTAGACATACGTCAGCATTAGAGGCACACCTACACCTGTAGGAAAGCACAGCGAGAAAATTGGGATAAATTTGTCTTTATAATTTGAAAAAATAATCTTTATCACCAAATTATTTAAGAATCAGATCATCTTTAAAGGTGATATAATAAAAATAATCCCCCAAAATATGTCAAATAATTATTTCTAGGTTACAGTTGAACCTTTACATTTCTTTGATTTGTACGTACTCTCACTCAGAACCTTCAGTACATTCAAGCCTAATAAATGTCTGTATAGATTTATGAATTCTGAATGAACCATTCAAGTTTTTGTCTAATTTGCTTTTGGAAATGAGATAAAAATGATCTTCACATTTCATCGTGAAGAATCATTTCTCCAAAAAGGTCTGTTCTGATTTTGTCAGAATTTGCGCATTTTATTCCAAAATTGCTTGCAAGCAAATTATATCAACTATATGTTTAGTTTGTGTGTATATTAATGAGATATTTTACATTTTAAAATAACTCCTCTTCATTTAATATTTTTGCAATGACACAAAACAACCACAAGAGGGAGCCGTTTCTTTCCTGCTGTTTCAAAGACACTAAAATTGCAAAACAAATATTCCATGAAATGTAGGTTTTTATAATTTTGACACTAGTGGAATAAAGTTCAAAGTACACAGAATGACAGGCTTTAATGAACGTTTTGCACAAAAAAGACCAACAATAATTTTAAAATAACAAAATCTACTGAAAATCACAATAAGTCAAACTCATGATAAATTTTAAATTTCCCTTTGAGTCTATTCGCTTCAGAATCTTCACAAAAGTGCTTTTTTAAAAAGGCTAAACGCGATAATCAGCAGCCTCACTGTACTGCATGATTATGCAAGCGAAATCTGTGACAGGAATGTGGGGACACCAAACAGAGTGAGGGGACATCATTAACGCAGCAAGAACACTGGGCTGCTATTGACTCAGCAATGGGGTGAAGCCAGGGCAAGAGGATGAGCCAGCCAACCAAAAAATTCACAGGGAGAGCACTGAAAGCAGTAGACTGTGTGTGCATGTGCATTCATGCACGCCTGACAAAAAGAGGAGGAGGAGGGGGAAAAAAAGAGAGAAGTGCTCGAGACAAAGCACAAGGTTTTAATACAGCAGGCAAAACAAAGAAAGAAAAAGAATGTAGAGGATCACAAGCAGGTTGATGAGAGTGCAGCTGAATGCATGTCTGAAGCAGAGGAAGATGCTGCAGAGGATTTGTGTCAGTCTTTAACGTTACCTACTGCTGAGAGGAGGCATGAGTCATCACAGTTTGTATTTTGTGTGGGTAAAAGACATCGTATGTTTGCACACAGGCAGAAACCTTAAAAACTCTATTGAAAAACCAGAAACTCCTTTGTGCTTGATGATGTCACTGACTGGACCGCAGAGGTCAGGAGGGGTCGTATAACTGAGTTTAACAGCTGCATGTAGTCTCTGCGGAGTGGAGTGGTGACTTAAATCACATTTAGGTAGTCAGTGGAGGTTAATTAGTTTTAGATTGAGGTGGTCCTTTTTTTGCTTTTACTCAATACCTCATTTAAAAGACCCACTCTGATGAAAATTGTGTTGTTTTTTGTTCTCGTGGCATTTTTCTCAGTATGGAGGGAAATTAGGCTCAAAATTGTATTTTTAAGTAATTATTTATTCAAATAGTTGTGAACGAGGAGCAGTTATTCTGCTCAAACGGTCACGTTCACAACTCAGAGGGGAATTTCTGTTTTACTGCTGCCGCCCTGCAGAAACAATGTCCTAGAAAACAGCACAAATTTGGGGATTTTTGCCAAAAATGACATAGTAATATAATTAAAAATAAGCTCAACAGATGATCAGAGTGGCTCTTTAAGACAATCTGGAGGATTTGTTATTGTAAAAGTCAAACTAGCTACTTAAGACATTAATTTGCAAAATGTTTCTATTAAAAAAGTATATTTATTGCAAACTCTATATCAGCTGTTCCCTAAAATTTAGGAAATAATACCATATGATAAGCTTTTTATAGCCATTTATTTCTGTGTGACCACTTTTTGGTAGAAAGAATCTTTCAAATTTTTTTTTTTTTTTTTTTTTTTTTTTTTTTATAAAAATGTTTTAATTTATTTCTAAATAGAAAAAAAATGTAAGAATTTAATTAAAAGACTAAAACAATTCTCAGAATTCTCTCAGTCAGTACTTGGTGCTCTATTTAGGACATTCAACTATTTTTCAAAGAGTACAAATCTTCAAATCCTAAATCCGGTAAATATAGAGCACAATGCATTGCGTTTGAACAATTTGTCATTCGGAAAAAAAAAAATCAATTTAAATTCATCAGAATACAGTGGATTAATGAATAGTCTTTGTAAATGTTCCCATTTATTAGGTTTTTACTCAGTAAATGAGTGAGTATGGTGTCCAGATCAGATCAAAAATGGGCACTGTAGCTCTATGTAGTATCTTCGGGGGTGACGTCAGAACCTTTAGGGATTTTTATGTGTTTGTTCCTTACCCACAGTGACAGCTGCTATGACTGGCGACACAAACACTGACATCATCACCCCGCTCGCCACAGTCAAGTAGTGCTTACTTCCTGAGATATTGTTTTTCTTACAGCGGCCGTGGACCTGTGAGGTAATGAGCGAAAACACAAATTACAGCATGGAAATTTCATTGGGTCTGTTCTGTTGTTCTCCATCCGGCAACCAGTCATTCATGTTCACCAATGCGTGCGTTTAAGCAAACACAAGGAGAAGGAGGGCCTGACAAACAAGAATATTCATCATTTGGCAGTAAATTTCCAAAGAATTTGGTTTTTTGGCTGTAAAAGTCCTTAACATGGTCAAATAAAAACCCACATTCTGTGTATTTTTCACTGACCTTGCGGCCCATGTAGATTGGTATTCCCACAATGATGACCGGAATGGCTATGCCCGCCATGAGGGAGATGACCACGGGTGCTCCAAGCAACATCCCCACCTGCCACAGTATCTTACGCGTTTGAGACCATGGCTTCTTCCCCCAAAACGTACATCCCGAGGGGCTGAAAAACAGTCCAGAGAGTGTCAAAATGAATGGATGTAATCCAACATAGTAGCTTTAATTTCATGAACATTTTTGGTAAATAAGAGTTGACTGAAACTTTGAGTCTTAGAATTTTTCAGTTTTATCCAAGAGGTGCATACATATATTTTTTTATTTCAAGAGTGAGATTCACTTTATATATTTGAATACGACTATTGGAGAAGTTACCGTAGTTGTTTTCTGCTGTCTTGATGTGCAAAACTTCGACACGGAATGGATCAATCCAAAAAAATTAAAGAAAAAGCATCTATAGAACTGGAGTGCAACAGAAACCCCATCAATAATTTAAAAATATCCAAAAGTGTTTTAATTTTAAAATTAAAAACAGATAAATGTATCCATCCAGAAACTGTACCACATGTCTGAGAACAGACATCTCTACGTCTTGATTGACATGTGAACAGTGTACCTGAGGTAGTGCACGTCGGTGATCTCCTGCATACACAGCCAGCAGAACTGGCAGGCACAGACAGTGCAGTTCATGCGGTTACAGCTGCCGTCATTGGTCTTCATGATGTAGGCACCACAGCGAGGACATGCTTTGATCTCCTCTGCGTCTGCAAAGGAATCGGTAAAAAGATTTTTCATTCATCTATTCATTTTCACCATAATCCCTTCTGGGCTCACGGTGTTGCTGGAGCCTATCCTAGCTAAAGTGAACATGGGATACACCTTGAACATTCAAACTAGAATCAAAAATTAACCCATGGAGCTTGTTTTTTGCACTGGGAGAAAGCTGAGACTGGAAACTCCAATCTGAATTTCTCCAATCAGCCTAGTAGAACCGAGGCTTACCTCCTCCAGGTTCTTCATTGAAGACATACAAAGCGGAGGGGTCATTGCTGCCTGAGGTATGCCGGGCTCGCTGACGCCGGGCCTGGTCGCACGTCTGGTTGGGGTGCCACAGCTGCCGACAGTGGTAACAGAACTCTGTGTCGCACCCCTCACGGCCACAGCTCAGCTTGGGACACTCGGCACAGCCGTAGGCTATCACCGCATAGCTGGAGGGAGACAGTGACGCGACGTAAGGCTCCCTCCACACTGCTGACTTAACATGTCGATGACACTGAAAAAAACTCAGAGGCTGACTTTGATTTAAAAGCCATAAAAAGAAAGCTGACATATTTGGAGACAAGCCCGTTCTTCAAAAGTGACACGCTTGAATTTTTAATATACAGGAGACTGTGTGAGTAATAATCCAATACAATAAAACTGACAGTGAATGATTTTCCAGCCTCAGCGATGCAGCTTTACCTTGAAAAATGACTCCAAAGACCTAATGTCACTTTTTCCACCGACATTTGCAACATGGTCTGGTTTTTGAGCTCAACAAATCGATCAGGTGGGGGGGTCCAGTATTCAAGAAAGGTTAAAAACTAATTTGAACACCTCTTTTACCCTGTTATCATCTCGAAGTTCTAGAAAAACTTTTACCCACTCAGATTTTTGGTGTTTTAAGGATTTCCATGCAGCATTTCTCTCATGATGAAGGACATATATTAAGAAGATTAAGCTAAAAATGGCACTTCTGAGTATTTTTTTATTAAATTCATAAATCAGGGGCAGACAAGAAAAATCACCATTTGAAAAAGAGCCTGGTGGGGCTGCTCTGCACAAACAGTCCCGCCCACAGCTCAAAATCGAATTTCTAATGAACTCCTGCCGCTCTGCAGAAACTATGTCCTAGAAAACAACAGATTTAAAAGACCACTGGACACGCTTTTAAAATCAATCAAAAGATGATGGGAGTGGGACTTTAGGAACACAAAATAATTAAAAAAATAGTTTGAAGCTTGCATGTCAAGAACAAACCCTACAACATATTAAAAAAAACACTTTAAGGTACAAATTGCTGAAAGTGTCTGTGTGCACTGAAGAAAAGAACAGTTTCTATCAACCGTTTCCAAAGCCAACATAATCTGGAACTAAGCCTCTGTCACTAAGGCTTCTAGGAATTTTTGCTGAAAATCTAGGAAAAGGAAAAGCAGTACATGTTTTTGAATGCTCTCTGTGGTACTTTGTTGGCTCATTCTGAACATGGGAAATAACAAAGTGGAATCTTATCTCATTATTTTAATGTTTATGTCTATACAACAACTAATGTGTTGAAAAACGGTTGGAAAACTTTTGAGTTTGTCATGAATCCAGATTATCAATCTCCCCTCCATTCATTCAGTCATCATTACTGAAGTGAGCGCTCACAAGTCAAGGAGAGTCTCTGAGTTCTGAGCCATCGGTGGCTTTCACCACAAATACCCTCTGAATACATGCACACAACACGCGCACCGCCATGAGGAATTCCCATCAATGACTATATCCTGTTACAAATCCATAAATATCAGGTTTGAACCAGAAGGGTTAAACTGGAACAGCTTGTACCAGCCTTTGTGTAAGCTGATGTCAATAGAGAAGAAAAATACACATTTGACACAAAAACTTTCTATCTTCATGCCCCCCAATATTCTCTCTCCACCCCATAGTGGCTAAATTCCTAAGGAATTCTGAGATCGATAAAGACATAAAAATATGTCAACAAGAAACTTCAAAATATATGTTATAAATGTATATATGACAATAAACTAAGATAAAAATGTCAAGAAATATGTGTCGTCTAAAGATTTTATAGCAGTTACCATGTTTTAAAGTAAATTAATGATTCATAAATGTTATGCCTGAATAAGAGAAAGAATATATGAATTCTTAAGCAGCTTCGATCAGTGGATGAAAGTTTGCTTAAATTGTTCAAAGCTGCTCGGTCAGGTAACTCTGTAGCTGCTGATGGGTGGAAAGACCCCAGCGATGGGACATCAACTATTTATCTTCCAATCAGATGGCTAACTTAAAAAAAACATCTGTCAGGAACACTTCACTGAAAAGATTAAGAAGTTTTTCTGAGTTGAAATCGTTTACCAGGAGATTTAGTTTCCTGTTTTGAGCTGCAGGTGTTAATTTTTTTTCTGTGAAGAGAATAAAGGAAGAAAGAAATATTGGAAAAATTGGTTAAATGGATCTAAAGTTAGTCTAAGAATATGTTTGCTTAAAAAAACAGATTAGGTGTGTCGTTCGTCCTAATCAGTTATAGATACAATAGTATTCATTTGCTCTTTTTACTTTTATTAAATTAAAAAATAATTTGTTGAACCTGAAAATGACAAACACTGAGGTAAAAAAAAAGCTTTTGGAATACACCACGTTATGTTTATTCCATTTGTACAAATGGGGACTCTTCTGTAAAAGCCCCCTAGCTGTCACTTGCTGAACTGCAGTTCATTTCTTTTTTAAAAAGGTTCAAGCTAAATGATTTTATATTTTGGTTTTCTTCAGTCAATCTAAGGACTTACACAGAGCCTAAGAACTTTATATTTAATTATTGGAACACTTTTCATCAAAAAGTGCTTGAGAACATGTCATGAATGAATCCTTAAAGGCTGAGTTTATTTTTAGGGTCACATGCTAGAGTAAAACGTTTAAATTCTAACAACAAAATACCTAAAGCAAAAAAAAATCTCTAGTTACTTCGTGTGAAAAAAAATCTAGTTTAACAGTTTGCTTTTTTTAATGAGCAAAGTTGTTTCACATATTTAGTGAATAATTTGCATTTTATTGTTTATGTCTAAATTAAGAAATAAACTCTAGAAGACAAAAGCCTCACCTGCAGTCAGGTGCAGGACACCAGCGAGTATCTGGATCGGCGGCGAGGAAGCGTCTCAGCTGGTACTCCTCAAACCTTTCCAGCAATGCACTGTCGTCCAAAATGGCTCGAACGTCTAGTGGTGCCAAAGTTTCAGGGCACTGCGGGCAGGCGATGCCCACTCTGCTCTCTGAAATCTCGATGCGCAGGTACTGGCGGAGGCAGTCCGAGCACGCCCTGTGGGAGCAGGAGCTGAGTCGTGGGAAATGGCAGCGCGGTTGACTGAGCAGGCACAGCGGGCACTCCTCCAGGTGTTCATCTAGAAGCTTGTCCTGGCTGCAGGAGGAGAGGGACAGGACCCCCGTGGACTCGCTGCTGACCCTGCCCACGCACTCCTCAGGGGCAGCGTCTTTCTCGCAGAGCTCAGGCGCTCCTCCTGCTTTTGCTTTTCCTGCTCCTGTGGCTTGAGGTCCTCCACCGTCCTCAGCTGACAAACTGAGATCCTGAGAAGAAAATAAAGCTTAATAGTCACAGTAAGAGTACTGTATTTGGATGGGAGGATGATTCTTGCCTGCTCCGGGTGTTCGCTCGGTGTTAGGGTTATGGCCACCTCATCTTTCGGACACACCTCCGCAGGCTTCTCCGATCTGGCCTCCGACTTGGGCTTCCGGCTGAAGAAGTTCAAAAAGCTCAGGGGCCCCGTCTGCTGCTTGGGCCTCTTCATGATGGAGTAGAATGGGGGAAGCAGCAGAGGAGGATGATCCAGCGACCATGAGAGGGATGAAAAAGCCTCAGTGTGTTTGTGTGTGTGTGGGCGGTTAAGCGCGGCGAGAGTTGTGGAGCTGAACGGCTGCTGCAGGAAGGAGGAGAGTGGGAGACACGGCGAGGGAGAGGATGGAGAGTAGGTAATCCCTGCCTGAGGGGAGCATCACTAAGTCGGAGCCTTTCCAAGATCTGTTCTTGTGGTTCCCTTTATCTCCCTCCAGTCTTCTGTTCCTCCACGCTGTCGTCTTCAACCTTCACTGTAGGTGTAAAATTAGCCTTCAACTAGTGGACTGTGCATCGTCCTAGCCTTCCTTTTGCCCTGACAGAAGACTTCTACCCTAAAACAGAGCAGAAAAATGTTTCAACCGTAGAAACAAGACCACTAACTAGTCATTACATATTTATTTTCATCATATTTCAATTTCATAGCCTCAAAATTGAAAGAATCTAGCAAATCTGATTGCAGCACAGTCTGCTCAACACACTGCAGAGGACTTGAACAAAGGTTGAGACACAAAGGCTGGATGGATGAGAGCACAGACTGGCTGACAGGGAGGACTGAGGGGATGTGGAGGGTAAGGCAGCAGAAGCGGGGAGGGCCACGGGCAGCACAGGCAACTCATTCTGCCTCTATTAAGAAGCTGCAAGCTTTCACAATCAGGCTCAGAGAGCAAAGAGAGCATGAGATGATTCACAAAGCCCAGACTTACTGAAATAGCTGCCTCTGTGGTGCCTTGTCAATTCAGACTATAGTAATTAATGGGAGACAATTATAGATTATCAGTTTAAAGAATTTTGCTGACATCTTGTTGCAAAAAAAATTACATTACAGTGATAAAATCCTAAAAAAAACTGGAAATCCAGCAAAGTATGTTTGCATAAATATTCATCAAATCAATATTTTACCTTATGCTAAACATTATAACTTAAAAAAAATCATTAAACTGAGATTAAATGACTTGTTTTTGAACAATATAGCTTCAAAAGAGCAAAAAATGTAGTTTTATTGACATTTTTCATTTGTTTGATACCCATTCACTCAAAGTAAGGCATTCTATTTCAGTATTATGTTCCCTGTCAGGTTGGTGTGTAATGTTAATTTAAACCAGACATATAGATTTGCTAAAGCATAGAATGTTTGGAGTGAGATCTTGCATTCATCTAACGTTGCAGCAGAAAACATGAATGGCAGGCCTGTTTTGATGATGCAAAACATTAAACTTGGTTTTTAAAAACTCAAAAAAATGCTTTTGGAAACAAACATTAAATGATCAGAACCAGTTTCATATTTAATTGTGAAAAGCTTCACCTTTTTACAATGATACAGGTGAAGCAGGCGATGAGTATTCAGTATATTCACTTAAATCCAAAGATAACACTTCATGCATCAACTATACTTCACATTTAGCTGTTTTAAAGGTAGCTAACATTTGCTTTTATGCTTAAACTATCATAAAGTTGACATTTTTTTACCTTTTTATTATTTATATGATAGGAACTAAGCAGAAGTGGATGATTTTGGAAGATGAGTCTAATTTTAGGTTTTTTCCATTCATGTAAAATGTCAAAAGTATCAAAAACTGCATAAAATACCTTCTATTAGCAAATATTACATTATTTTTTGGGAAACTCCATCTACATTTATCCAGCATAAGTGGTGGCTGGCAGGTAAAAATCTAAGACCTTTTTAAAAATGCTCTGTGTATTCAGTCTTTTTAGATTAAAAAAAAAAGAGTTCTGCACTAAAATATTTCATCATTACAAAGATGACCCTCTGGAAGCCTAATGAATGATAACACAGGAAGGGAATGACTTCTGGTGTCGTTAATGCCGTTCCTCAGAAAAACTCATGGGAGCGGAGATGAATATCGCCAGAGATGGACACAGATGCTGCTCCAAAGGACGGATCACATCCGCAGTTTACACATTCATGATTTTCCTGGTGTGTTTGTGACGTTTAGGAATTAACCGGCTTGTGGGGACATCCATCTGTTGGCTTCACAAATACAAGAATTTAATCTCAAATCATTTGTCTGAAGTTAAAAAATGTGTTTTGAGAAATAAATTTGAATACCCATTTCTGACACGAAAAAAAATCAAATTATTTTATTGGTACATTTTTTTCAGTTCATCCCAAAAAAATATTGAATAAAAGCTAGTATCACTAATAACAACATCTTTCTTAGGTGGTATAATCATGTAGAGCTAAAAATGCTCTTTATTTACTGTGGCTCAAATGTATTTAATTAAAAAACTAATTTATTTCACTTTTTAAATATATTTAGAATAAAGAAAAAAAATGTCTATTTCATTTTAGTGACTCATCTATTTCACAGTTGGAATAATACTTAAAAGTGTTATGAAACACAGCCGTACACCCCAAATTTTTACATATATTTTTAAAGTTGTGCATATTTATTTTTAACCATTTTCAGTCACAGATTTAAGAAATGAGGCAGTAGGAAATAAACAAAACATGACGTTTAAATGCCACCTGCTAAACAAAGACGGCCTAAATGTCACTTTATGCTCACAAGTGTTTAAAACTTTAAGAGCATTTTTACACGCAAAGACCCACTATTTCTTTTTTTTTTACCTTAAATTGAAAGCAAGATCGTTTTAATTAGAAATGATGTGCTTTTCCTTCATTATAACTGACTCTTACTTCACTAAAAGGTCTACTAAGACTGGATCTGTGCAGTCAGTAGTTCAAAACTCAGCAAAATAAAGTCATTGCCTTGCACAAGAAGCACCACATCCAGCCAAAAGGACATTCGGATTGGCCAAAACACATCTTTATTCAACTTTTAGGTTGAGCACAAAATGTAAGTAAAGATGCTCTGAGTCAGTAAATTGAGCTTAGTGCAGATGGTGTGACAAAAGTCAGACGCTCCCTAACAACCAAGGAGTTTATTATGGTGAAAAAAACATTATGAGCGCCCAGCCTGATCGCACTAATAGCCATTAGAAGAAATCGGTTGCCATGGAACAAAAAGTAAGTTCTTATTTTAAATGATTTTAGTCCAATTTTAATAACATCCATACAAAACAGAAGTGAAAACATGGTGTTCGATTGTTGCCATTTCAAGGAGAACTTGTGATTTCATGTTCCAATGAGCTGCTTTACTTAAATCTGATTTAAACGCACAGTGTTTTTGTGGCTATGATTTCACCAGAACCTTCATGTAGCATAAAATGACAACAGCAGATGGTGTCATTATACAATTCTGCCCTTGCTTTGCAGAATATTAAAGCTAAACCCAGTCTTATAGCTGAAATCATGAACCATTCAGCTTCCAGTGGGACTTTTTCCTGTTATGATGTAGAAGATCCGACACCTGTTAACAATCTGTTGATTTGCATTCTTTTTTTGTGTTAAAAAATAATTATAGAATACCTGGGCAGATGCCCACATCAGCATTGCGGGTTTCAGAGGAACGTGAGTGACTCCAGCTTGGACGTTCGTGCGCTCAGAAGCCTCTGACCAAAACAGTTTCTACCACAATGCCCCACTTTATCTTTAATGACTGCATGCTGTTTGATTATACACAATAATCCCTGAATAAATAGCCTTGCACGGTTAGGAATAAAAATAGAAATCATTCGAGCTACAAATGTATCGCGTTTTAAAAGGTAGTCGCACGATATATCTCGCGGGTAGAAACGGATTTACGCGTTTTTACGCATCATTTTAATCATTTATGGAGGGGTTTGTCCAGCGCATCACTCTGTTGTTGCAGGGAGTGGCAAATTTAATAGGCAACGTAGTCGCATTCACCTCTGTTTCTAGATATGTCACGCATCCACGAGGAAACCCACGCATTTAGAAATAACCCCAGGTGATGAAAGCAGATATTAGAATGACATCCATCCATTGCGTAAACGTGTTTCTTACCTCCCTGTGCCGCTCCGTCTCCTCGCAAAGTATTAGCGACAGCTGGCTCCTCCCCTCGTAGATCAAACACTGCCACAGAAACCTCCAAACGTCGCCTCTTGTTCGCTTGGAAAAATAAACACAAACCAGAGAGAAATCCGCCAAAGAGGCTGGCGTGGATGGCCCACACCGACGCGTAGAGGAGATGCGCGCTGCAGGAGAGGATTCAACCACGGCCTGATGGCGTGCGGCGGCCAAAGGGGAGGCTCACTGCAGTGACAACAACCAATGAAATGACGCAGAATCCCAGGATCCCCTATTCATAAATGCCCAGCAGCCACAGCAATCCAAAGCTTTTATACGTGGCCAGATGCAGGCTTGAATACACTGAATCATGTTTTTTTTGTCAGGTTTAAAATATTTGTATATATTTCTTATCTTTTTAAATAATAATATTTTTTAAAAAAATCAGTATATTTGATATGTTTACTCGATGACGACCAATTCTCAAACAGATAAATGATTTTTTTTTTTTGATAATTGACTTTTTTTCCCCTTCCGGCCACCCTACATCTGACCTCCTATAAATTAAAAACATAAGATGTTTGTATTTTTATTTATAATAAAGAAAATATAAATGTGAACATTTCAATTTATAATACTGTGAAATACTTAGATCTAGTTTTAACCCAGAAAACATGATAAAGAAAGGAAAAGAAAGTTTCATTTTGATCCCACTAATCCTCTGAATAAAAGAAAAAAAATGCCAATTTTCAGACAAAAATGTATTTCCTAATTCAGTATTCATTTAAACTTTAAAATAAATATTCAAACGTGTTCAAATATTTAGTTTTCGATTATTGGGAGAATTGTTTATTTTCTAGACCTTTTTCACATGACGTCACAAATTGCCGGTGTTGTGCCAAAGTAAGTTCCCCCTGCCAGAATTTGTATCCCCAGTCTCAGGCATCGTTGAAATCAACGACTTGTAACGCTCCTATTTTGTCCCAAAAAGCGTAAAAAGAATGTGGATGATTACGATACATTATTCTGAGGCTTTTGGGAGTTTTTTTTTTTTTTTTTGGTCATATTTGCATTTTTCTCCCCACTTTTCTATGTGAAACAAGGACAGCTTCTTGTGTTAAGAAATAAGGAAAAATGAGACTTGTCTGACTAATTTACAATAAAACTTGCAATTTATGAAAGTAACTCTGTGATTGCAGCATGTACCAACAGAAAATGATTAAATAATTGTTGTTTCTACTGCAAAGTATTGGGGCCACAGATTCTGGCAGGGTGGATCAGCAGCAGTCTGACAGAATCTGTGCCCCCAGTCATATTAAGATAGAATATGAGATAAAAACAATATTCAAACATGACAATACACTCCCCAAAAACCCAGAATAAAGTGCACCGCTATCATCCACTTTCTTTTTACTCTTTTGAGCTGAAAGTATGTATGTTACCAAAAAAATAAATGATCTCAGAGACAGGAGATACAAATTCTGGCCGGGGGAACTTACCTTGGCACCACACCTCTAAATGCGAACGCCGGAAGTAACGATTCCCTTTGTCGGCCCTGTTGCTATTTTGTCTGAAGTCAAAGTGAAAAGGTTATTTTCTTTAATGTTACTAAAAACTACAAATACCATGATTCAGCTGGGAGTTGCAACCGGAAATTATTTTCCAAGTAGGAAACACCCGAGCTAGAATATATACAAAAGTCAAGCTTCGTCCACCAGGTGCAATACGACATCCGGTTTGTGCACGAAACTTTCAAAATAAAGCTTTTTTATTGAAAGAGCCAACGTAACATGAGAAAACCTACACGCAAACTTTTTGCAGAGGAGATTCAAATCGGGAACTTTCTTCTTGTTTACAGTGCTGACTGTCATTACAGTTGTGGTGTTTGGGATGCCAAAAAAAACAGTAAATACAGATTAAGATGATTCTCAAACATGAATATGATGGAGGACAGAGTTGAGCAGAGATGTATATATTTTTTGTGATCGTCTGTCTCAACAAATACTTTTTAGAAGATTTCTGTGATGTAAAGGTGTAAAGTTGAGCAAATCAATCAGACAGCATTTAAAAATGTCTTCTCATGATGAATGTAAATTATAGATTTCATTATATATTTTGAGAGAAAAACACTATTTAAAAAACGTATGTTTCCCCAAAGACAATTGACCTTCAAACATTTGTAGCTACATTTATACATATATATATATATATATATATATATATATATATATACAGATAACAACAAAAAATGTAGTTAAATTTAGTGCTACTGTCTTAATTATTAATGTTATTAATGTTGCTCTACAGATTTAAAGGGTCGTATTGTGTCAAGGTTCTCGTAGTGAGTATCATTTATGATTCAATCCCATTTTGACACAACAGCAACAACCCTCAAAGGAAATGATGAAATGCCTCTTTTATTTTGAAATTTTCAATCCGGAAATGAGGAGGTTGTTACTGCGGGCTCAACGTCATATCAGAAAATCAATTAAGTTATGAAAAATACCATTAATTGCCTTTCTTTGTCATCACTGCTCCAGAAGAAATGGCGGCTGTCTATACGTCCGGGCTTTGAGGGAAATATTTTTTCAACCAAATGTAGTGTTTATGGGCTACATGAACCGTTTCAGCCGTCACGTACGCTTTAAAGGTAAGTTAGCTTAGTAGCTAACCAGTGAAGTTGACATTAGCCTGGCTAATTAGACGTGCGGGGAGTTCTTTAATTCAGTCCGGATAGTGGGTTTCATGATGATGACGCCTCGTTGTAAAGCTGTCGAGCGGTCACGTATCTTTATTTTTATGTGCTAAAGAGATTTTATATTGTGTGGAGCAGCAATACGCCTGACTTTATTATGATATTCGGCGTTTTTGCCTTTTTGTTTACCCATGTCGGAATACAAGGATTACTGTGTTAGCCATTTTTGCTAAAGCAGCCTAATTGCTTTTGTTTGTGGTGCTTCATAGTCATTTCCACGTTTAGGAATTCATGAACTTGCATCTTGGGACTGTCATGCCTTATGTCCTTATTGTGCACTTATAGGTCAAAAACTATTTACACAAAGTCATTGGAGTTAATTTAGCACAACGCATTTTAAATGTTTATGTGTAGGTAAAGTAAATAGAACATTATTTGGATTAAAATACAAGCTAAATTGTTTAGTTCTTATTCTATGTAACTTATTATAAATGGAAAATTTTTAAATTCTGTTTTATACGCCTTTTAAATAAATAAAATAATGTTTAATGTTTTATTCATTGTGGTTTGCTTAGCTGTGCAAGTTTTGTCCATTTTTTTATTTTTTAAATCTTTGTTATTAATTCTTTTGTAATTATTTTGGCCTTGTTAAAGTAAATTCTGTCTTATATAATATTAGATTGTCAATAAATTGACCTTTTATACCATCATACTGTGTCACAAAGCTTTAAGGCATCACTCAAATTATTAAAGATCCTATATATATATACACTTTTGCACCATAATAATTTAATGTACTTGTGATGCATTTAGTTTTTACTTTTGTTATTCAAACAGATAAACCACTCAGGAGGCAATAAAAACAAGATCCGTAAATAATTAGATAAGTAAAAAGAAAAAGAATTATAACTAAAGCCTTTGTTTTATCAAATAAAACAAATCTTGTTTTAAATTCTGTTTTTAATATGATATTTTTGCCATTCTTACTTATTTTTTAGACAGATAAGAATGAGCTGATGGTTGTGGAAGTCTGCAAGAAGACTCCAGGTACAGAGGAAAGGTCGACTGGAAGATGCCAAGAAAAAAACAACAGAATCCACAGCCAGTGAAATGTATGTACACAGAGTTATGTTGAAATGAATTCTATCATGTAGTAATACCCAACTTGTTAGGTGTGTCACGATAGAGTTTTGTTATGTATTTCTCATATTTTTTGATGTTCCAGATTTTTAGAAATTCATAATAAAATAATTAAAATGTTATTGTTTCAAAATGTTTTGACATGAAAAGAATACCAACACGTAAACTCCCTCCAGATGGATGCTTCTCTTTTTATAAACAATCATCTTGGATTAAAGCATTTTTAATCTGCTTCAGTAGGATTACATTGTTGGTGTGCATCAATCGAAAACAAACACTAAATAAACTTTAAAGTTACTGCTAAAATTAAAAAAAAAATTACATATTTTTAAAAAACTGAAAGGGCCAGAAATGTGGTCAGAAAGTTGTCTCTATGAGTGTGATTTGATTGTGAATTTAAATTATTTTAGAAAACCCTTAAGGGATTAGGATTAAAACAAACAAACAAACAAAAAAAAAACATGTGAATCTGTTAAACAATATCCATTTACAAGAAAACAGAATAGTTTTTTTTCTGGGTCCAGATTTATTCTGGTCCAGCGATCAGCACATTGTTCTAAAAAGAAGAGAGATAGATAAAGGAAGGTACCCATAATGCCTTGTGGCTACTTTACAAGTCATGAGTCATGATTCAGGTTTTGCTGCACTTGGTCAGGTCCAGGTTCAGCATTAAAACAAGGTCACCTGACTACTTGAGCGTCCAAACCTCGACTCCATTGAAGGTCCATGTAACTTCAAGTGTCCCTGATTTGACAAAAACTGACAAAAAATTCAATTACAGCTTTTTAGGTGAACTTTTCTAAATATGAGAATATTAAATAAATAAAATGTGGTTACTTTAATCTAGCTTGATTACTATATATATATATATATATATATATATATATATATATATATATATATATTTTTTTTTTTTTGAGAAACTATCGTTAAAGTAGTGCATTGGATCTTGCTAAGTCGTTGCTTTAATGTAAAGCAATGCATTTACCAGTAGATGGTGGTATAATGCAGGTGCTCCATGCAGAATGGCTGCAAAAAATTGAAGAAACTGAACAAGATAAGGCTTCTGATTACTGACATTTGTGTCCTGATCCCTCAGATTTCATCAAGTTTGACCGAATTTTAATTTGGGATTTCATTAGCTGCAACTACAGTAGAGGAGCTCCATTTTTCAGCTCAAATTAGTTGGTTTTTGTTAGAAAATGTTCCATAAATGTTTTCTTTATCTCAAAACAGCTCAAATAAATAGTCAAATTTATTGAAAAATTGCAAAAATACTTTCAAGGATGAGGTTATTTTGGCATCTTATCTGTCCAAGTCTGTTTAAAAAATACATTGCAGCTGATTTTTTTATCCAAGTCATGTTAGCATGTAACTTGTAGGCTAATCTAAATATTCTAGGCATTAAATGTTTGATTCTTTGTGACTGTAGTGGATTCTGAGGATGGTGTAGCCATTGAAGCTCCAGGAAACCTCCACTTAGACACTGACCTCTTTCTAGGACACGACCTTGAGTTTGATGCTCCTGATCATGACAAGATTCTAGGCCTGGAAAAGTTCTCAGGTTTGTAAAACCAATTTCTAACCGAGGGGAAGGTGGGGTGAAAGAATGAAGGCTGGGAGGCAAAAAAGTTGTTTTTTTAAAGTACAAACTCAGTTTGTGCTGACTATAACAAACCATGCTAATGATTAAAGATCATAAACTTACTTGTTGTTGTTGCTGTTCGGTCAATGAGTGCATGCAGTTTGAACTTTATAGGTTTTAACTTGTGACTGATTCAAATCCTAAGTTAGTTTTTCAAAAAAGTTAAATTGCTACAGTAGGCCGAAGGAGTTCCTTGTATTTAGATATAATAACAAACTCCTTTTTGCCTTCTTTCTTGCATACTTTGGAACCACTGTGTGTTTGCAGTGTAGTTAATTTTTATTTAGCTGGCATATGACAGCATGAAGAGTACTGACTTGCAAGAATCTGAATTATTTATTGAAACAAAGGTCGCCTGCTTTTGGATGTGCCAAAAAGTCCTCTCACCAGAAATACTCTGATGTTCTGCCCTTTTTAACTCCTGTCTTCATTTTTCTTTTGAATTTTTTTAACCACAATTTCCTCTCTGTTAAGACACACACTCATTAAAACCTGCATTTCTTTCTGGAAATGATCAAATCATTTATTTTTTTTAATTCCTTTGATCATCTTTTGTAAAGCATTCCTAGAGGTCTTTTATTGGGATGATGTCGTTTTAGCCAAAAAAAAAAAAAGTATAGTTTCAACAGAGCAGAAGGAGTTCTTTAGAAATTCACCTCTGAGTTGTGGGCGGGACTGTTGGTGTCATTTACCATCATCCTTTCGTTTACATTCTCTCCAGCTAGCTCACAACCCCGTAGTATACCAGAAATGGCGAGCAATATTGGAGTTATCCAGCCGTATATTCATTGACGCACTTCAATGTTTTTGGTGTTTTTAACATAATCTTTTGGCTTTGTGTTTTTGATGGAGGACGTATTTAAAGAAAATTCTGAGTATTTCTTTAGTGAAATCGTTGTGAATCAGAACCAGACAAAAAAATCACGGTGATCAATTTTAAAATTCATCAAAAATATTATCAGAGCGGGACTTTAACTTAGCTTTTGAATAAGGTTGAATGTAGTTTTCATGCTATATCTCTTCCTACAAGAAATGGAACAATCCAATTGCCAGACGGGGACATTTTTGTTGACGCTTTCTGTTTTTTGTTAATACGAGTGACATGTTGTTGTGTTCATCGTTGATGAAGTGTGCGCTCAGCGCCGCCGTCAGATTGAGGGGGGAAGGGGCCCCCCATATTCCAAGCATGACTCTTTGTCAAACGGAGTGATCTGAAAAATGGAAGAGTACTAAAAGGACTAGAATTACATAAGGGTCGTAAAAATAGGACTATTACCATCAAGGAGGCCATTATGAGAGGGCATTTATTCATCATCATCATCATCATCAGCTGCCTTTGCTTCTACCATGCTGCCATTATCGTTTTTCCCCTCATCATTGCCGCTACCACCACCATCATCATCATCATCTTCTACCCCTCATCATCATGATCATCATCATCAGAAGCAGCAGTCCCACCATTATAGTCCTCATCATAATCATCAGTAATCATCCATGGGGGTGGTGGCGGGACGGGATAAAAGGGCAGGCTCAGCCTTCACCTTCCTCACTCTGTGCTTCAGAAGAAAGGTGGTGGTCTGGGTCTGCAGTCAGGGCGCCAGGCGAAGTGAGGCAGTTTAAAAGTCCTTTTCTTTCCACCTTAACGTATAGATTGACAGTCTAGTAGCTAGGGGTCTTCAAGGTGCTGAAGTGAGTATCAGGTTCTTCATATTGGAGATGTTTTTATCCTCATCTGTGCACGTTACCTCGTTTTTTGTTTTGTGGTTAAAAGAAAAAAGACCTTTGCTGAACTACTTACATTTTAGGATCATTTCCAGCAGAATGAAGTGTTTGTCTTTGATTGCAGAAGTAGCTGCAGAGATCAGCTTCTCCGTGTTTCCTCTGGGTGATGAGAGTTCTGCCTACAGTCAGCTCAGCATGGAGAGTGAAACAGACAACTCGCGCGGCACAAGCGACAACGGGAGAGAGGATGAGAGCGGAGCAAGCCAGTCCGAGTCCAGCTTTCCCCCTTACCTGTCCTGCAGGGGCTGTGGACAGTTGCGAGACGAACTCCTTGGACCTGGCATGGACCTCGTCGGACCTTACTGTCTGAGGTGCTGCAAAGGATCCAGGGACGGCAAAAGTATCGAGTTCTGTTTACCTTTTGGAAACATTGGGATTCGTTCCCAAATCCGCGCAGACTCGCAGCCTGAATGCGAAATGGACCAAGCCACCTCGGGCGAAGACAAAATGTGCAAGCAGCACTCGTGCCACCTCTGCGGGTTCTCCTCGCGGTATGCCAACCACGTGAAGCGCCACATGAAGACGCACAACGGGGAAAAGCCCTTCAACTGCCCCCTGTGCACCTACGCCTCGGCACAGCTGGTCAACCTGCAGAGGCACCTGCGCATCCACACTGGGGAGAAACCTTACAAGTGCAGCAGCTGTAGTTTCGCCTGCAGCTCGCTGGGCAATCTCAAAAGACACCAGCGTATGCACGTGCCCTCCGCCGGTGTGGGACACGACACCTCGCTGAGACTTGGCAATGCCCAAACTGGCCCCAAAAAGCCTGTGGACCTGCAGAGACCAAACCGGGAAGTCTCTGGTTCAGGTAAGACTACTTTATTCTGCAACTTGTTTTTAAGTCTTCTTTCTTACGTTAAGTGAAAATTTAACCCCCGCCACATACTCAAAAACTCACCAAAATTTGCAAGCATGTAGTACTCGGTAAAAATAACTATTTGACACAGTAACCAAAAAAAAAAAAAAAAAGACATCACACATAGGGAAACCACCAAAATGAATGGG
Organism: Oryzias melastigma; assembly: GCF_002922805.2. NCBI lineage: Eukaryota > Metazoa > Chordata > Actinopteri > Beloniformes > Adrianichthyidae > Oryzias > Oryzias melastigma. The sequence goes on along the minus strand of NC_050535.1, from coordinate 13,589,467 downwards.
GCCAAAACCTCTTATGTGGCTCAAAAATATATTTCAAACTCCACTAATAATATCTAAAGGAGGTTTGGAAAATTTTTATGGGATGGCTACCACAGCTACAGTTTGGAGGCTTTTTTTTTTTTTTAGATTACAATTTGGCGATTTTCATATTTTTTTTTTACAATATGGGGAAGAAACGTTCATGCCACCACCTAAAGTCAACAAGCGCAGCCAAAGTTTCCTTGACCTTTGACCCCAGGAAGTGACTGGCATCTTCAATTTTCTGAAAGAACAAAAATTCAATGTGTTGCCTCCTAACTCTGAGCATCATTGAAGCTACTTGAGAAAAATAGTTGGAACTTTCAAGCTCACAGAATTGGCATTCTGCTGTTGCTGGCACAATTTTTACAGGAATATTGTAAAAATGTAACACATGAATCAATTGCTCAAGCTGAACGAGACCATATAACACACAATATGGGACACATTAGGGAATGTGAGCGTGGTTAACAAATAAAACTTAGTTGCCAAGGAAATCCAAACGTTTACTTTTCCAGATTTTTCTAAAAATTACATAGATGTGTTCATCACCCCCAGGCGACCAAAACATAAAATGGTTGCTATGGAGATAAAACCAAAAGAAAAGCTGCCATTTATTTTGAAGAAAGTATTTAGTTTTAGTTTTTTTTTTTATGAAGTGATAATATACACGTCATTAGGGCGATGTGCATCTTGGTCTTGTGTGTAGCCAATATGAATTTCCATCAGTTATTGTGCTTGGTTGCACATAAATATGTTCATATAGCATCAGCCTTTTTTTTTAATGAATGAATTTGTCAAATGCTGCTCTGACTAGAGTGGTAGGGGCAGATGGGGAGAGTGAGGGGCGTGTAGCAGCTGCTCAGCCAGTGAGGGCAGGCAGGTCAAGAGCCTGCGCCCATGCATCGGCAGCTTTAATACTTACATCATAATCACTTTAATGGACACCATTTGATCCAATTGTCTCTGTCATCTTGTATATTTTTAGAAATTGAAAAACCAACGTCAAACCTCGGTTTGGGAGCTCAGAACAGTGACTACTTGTCGGCCTTTGACAGCTTAAAGGGCGCCTCACCACCACCCATCCCTGCCTCCAAACCTGCACCAGGCCATCACCCTCCACCCATGATGGAGATCACAGACAGCAGCAGCACCACCAGGCCCAGCGTAGCAGATGGAGCCACCATCCCACCCTCACTTTTCCCCTTCACTTGCCGTCTGTGTGGCGTCGTCCTCGAGGATGAAGACGGCTCCTCGGCGCAGATCTGTGCCAAGTGCACCCTCGACATGCTGACGAAAGACTCCTCATCCTCCCCCAACAGTCCTGGCGAGCGGAGTGACAAGGTCTACACGTGTGCCGCTTGCCCTTTCCTCACGCACTACCCCAACCACTTGGCACGCCACATGAAAACCCACAGCGGGGAGAAACCATACAAGTGCCCACAGTGCGACTACGCCTCAGCGCACTTCGACAACCTCAAGCGGCACCACCGGGTGCACACGGGGGAGAAGCCGTACAAGTGCCATTTGTGCGAATACGCGTGCGGGAACCTGGCCAACCTAAAGCGGCATCAGCGAGTGCACTCGGGCGCCAAGCCCTTCCAGTGCACGATATGCAGCTACAGCTGCAACCAAAGCATGAACCTGAAGAGACACATGCTGCGGCACACGGGGGAAAAACCCTACAAATGTCAGGAGTGCGGCTACACCACCGGCCACTGGGACAACTACAAAAGACACCAGAAGAAGCACGGCCTGGCCACAGACAGCTGGGTCAAAGTGCCGATGACGGACGACGAGGACGACACCAGGAGCAGGCCGGGAGGTGGCGGTCAAACTCACAGAAAGGAAGGAGTCAGCATGCAGTACATGGCAAGGGAGGGGGGTCCGGCAATGCACCCGTGCTACAAACTAGAGATCGCATAACTTGAAAATCAACTCAACAAACTTACCAGCAACTTGTTTGTTTTATTGTGTCAGTCTTTTACTGTTCTGTCAAATCTTTGGAGGCTGCTAATAGATTGAATGTCGTCTTGTTTTGTCTCGTGTCAGCAGCACTGTGCAAGCTCCTCATGCTAGTTTGTTCTCACTCTTTACATCAAACGTCTCTGGAACTGATGCACACATTTGCCTGAACTGTTACAGCTGCACTGTGTAGTTCTGTTCACTATTTTAATACACAAAAAGGGTTTTATACAACAAATACTGATCAGGCTTTATTTACTTTTTTTCCCTCAATAATTTAGTTTTCAGTGTCAGAATTCACTTTGATTTCATTTAACACCAAATTAAAAAAATGTATTTTTCTACATAGTGACTATACAGTGCAGCTTAAAGCATTTTTATACAGTGCTTTTGTAGCTAGAGCCTTCCAGCTTCGCTTGTAGTTTGCCTTCCAATAAATGTAGAATTCAAGGAGCATTATTCGATTATTTATATAATCCACCAAGTCATTTTTGCCAGTGAGGACTTGATTTTCTTTGTGCCATCAAAATGTTGTGAAAGACATGGTTTTAACACAGAATTGCATGTCAACATGCCCTCTTAAACACTTGTTTTCTTAAAGAAAAAGCACAATCAGCTCAGAGTTCCTGGTTTTAGTTAAAAAGATTATCATTTATTGTGGTTCTACAACAAAAATTAAAACAGAAAATATAAGTAATTTATCTATTTTTTCTCTTAAATGGACATTTTTAAATGGTTTTTTATTTACATTTACTAATTTATTTGGTTGTTTTTAAGCAAAAAATGAAAGTATCAGCTGGTGTGCATGTCTTTTTTTTGTCTTCTTTGAATGTTTGATTGGATTGCCATGGTAACTTGATATAAAATCAGATTTAAATGAAACTGGTGAATAACTATTGTGTAAGTAGCAGACTCTCCAGATCGTTATCAAAAGTGTGACCATCCGTGTCTGTATGCAGTATCTTATAAATGCCTTAAGAGAGATGTTTAAAATAAACACGAGGAATACATGTTACTGAATGTCAAACATCAGACTTATTTTTGGGGTTTTTTTGCTCTTAAATCCGCAAACTTATTTGCAAATTCTCACAGAAATGACACATTTTTGATCAACTTTTTGCCAGCAGTTTCTTCTGCGTCTGTTCCACCCTCAAAGAAAAGGTGAAACACCTCAAAATCTTTTTGTCAGAGATTTGCTTTTGATTTTTTTTTTATGCTTTACCTTTAAAACAACATAGAAAGTGCAGTGAGAAATCCCAGAAAGCAGTTCGTCGCCTGAAGGCAACACGATGCCATGGAACCATAAAAGTCACCCTGTACGCATTAAAAGGATTAACCTATAAGGGGTCCATGGAAACCAGCTAAGCTTCTGCTGGAATCCACCTTCTTACAACTCTACAAGGGTCCCACAAGGATAAAATATTAACTACAAAAAATTGTTTGTTGCAAATCATTACTTAAACCAACCTACACAAAATAACTAAAATCCATAATAACATTTTGAAATTTTATCAGTTATTTTAACCTATTCCATATTTTTATCTTGTAGAAACATTAATGGTGTATTTCACCAGAAAGAGCTTTGCTCTCTTGTTTTCAAAGACCCACTGAAAAAAAAATTAAGTTTTTTTTGTGGCATTTTTATGATAATGAAGGACAAAAGTTGAGAAAATTAGCATTAAAAATTGCATTAATTCAACTCATTGTGAATCAGGAACTCAAGAGGAAAAAAATGCAGTTTGAAAAAGATTGTTGCAAAGAAAATACATCTGGTGGGCCACAAGCTTCCAGCTGATGCATCCACTTGGAGACAAATAGATCAATCCAAGTCTATATTTTTCTTGTCAGAACTGAAATCTGAATTAAAACTGAACGGCCGGATAGCTCTAATATTGCTCGCCATTTTTGTTGCACTGCTAATGTTAGGCTGGGGGTGTAAACAGAGCGTGTAAAGATGAGAAATGAGGGCAGACTTATTTCTAATGAACTACTGCCGGTCTACAGAAACTATGTCCAATAAATGACAGTTTTTTTGGCTTAAAACTGCATCAGAATTAAAAGACCACTTTGAAGATAGCTCAAAAAATTCTCAGAGTTAAGGTTTACGGTGTTTTTTTTATAATTATAATTATTTTACTTGTATTATGAGTCTTACATTCCACAGTGATCGTATGGCTTATGGTAGCCGCTGTGTAAATCAATGACAACCACAGAAAGGTCTTATTTTATTTGTTTATTTTAGCATCATCACAAACAAGGCAGACATCGACTTTACCACCAAAATCTAAAAGACATTAGTGGAAGCTGATAAAACATTGATGAAAAGTGACTTTTATTTTAAAAATGACGCTGATGGAAAAACTGCTAGTGTGCGATTTTGATTTAAACACATCCAGGATCTCGCAGGTACTTGGTATTGACAGCAACAGAGAAAAATCTTTTAAAAAAATTAAAAACCTGGCAAGAGTCTACATCCTCTTCCCAGCCAACAAAACAAATCCAGATGAATCACAGCAGAGAAAGAACAAGATATTTACACTGACAACATTTAGTTTGTCGTAGCTACCTGTGAGAATAAAGCTGTTGATAGGTTGGCACTGATTTACATTTAGAGGCAGCTTTTGAAACCATCAATATGGAACGACGGGATTTCTAAAGCAGGTGAGATATGTTTCATTTTGTTGCCTACACTGTGAATTTTGTTCACTCCAGCATTTCAAAGCACCTTTTTTTATTTCAATAAATCGTCTTTGATGATTGGCACCACGTACAAACAAAAGACTAAGCCACAGTTCCTCACATGATCTCCTTTAAAAAATACGAACAAGTTAATCAAAAGCAAAATCTGTAAACACTTCATTTATACTAAAAAAATAAAAATGAAAGTCCCCTCAACATTAATGTAAACATGATAATGTTGGTCCTTTTGAACGTTGCTCTAGATTACATTTGATCTGATTACATTTCTCTAAGATGATATTAGTAACCCTTTATAGCAATGTACAGAATATAAAAAAGTGACATTATCATCTTTTTTTTTGTTTATTTGTGCAAAATGCTTTAGTAAACTAGAATTTGGCATTAATGAGAAACTTTAAAAACATAAAAGAAATTTTAAAATGAATTTACAGAGCCTCCCTGGGGGGGTTGATTAAAAAAAAAAAAAAGATTTGAGCTCTAAAACACATTTTCTAGTAACACTGTGCAAAATGATGGTTTTTAGGAAGTGCAAGCAGCTCAATCATCATCATCATCATCTCGTTCTGCAGACTAACACTGGGTGAGATTAATGCAAAGATGCTGGATGAGTTCAAACCATTAAGGCATCAGACGACTTCTGAAGGCAGGACGAGTGACCCCCGCGAGAATGGGAGCTGCTGATGATGAAACACAGGCGACATTATTACAAAAATATGATTTGGTATTTAGCCAAACATTTATCATCCGTGTAACTGAGCAGCTTCAAGATACTTTACTTTCCTTACTGGATCCTTCTAAGTTTGCACAGTTCTGCTGTCTGATCACTAGTGAAAGGCCAAGTACAACCACCCAGGGAAGATCCACTCTCTCTTTATGCTCAATAAAGAAGGAGCAAAGTTTAAACATGATTGCAACTAAAACTGGAATGAGCCTTCAAAGTCTAAATGATACAGTCAAAGATCAAGCTTAAGGCAGCAGTTTCTCCCTGGTGGGCGGGGAAAAAAGCTACAGTATTGCAGAAGTGGACGCCTTCTTATATCGAGTGTCGGCTCAGATTCTGACCTTAGTTCATCTTAAAACTGAAACGGAAGGAAGGAAGGTGGAGAATGTGTTACAGGTCGTCATCGCCGATTCCTTCGAAAGCGTAGTTGCCGTGGAAATCGTTGCCGCTGATGTCGTTGGTGGAGTTGGAGGTGCTGATCCCTCGGAGAGACACTGAGTTTAGCTTGGTCTAAACCGGGAAAAAAAAGGATTGTTAATACGACAGATTATCACACACTCACTGGCCACTTTATTATAAGGCACACCTGTCCAACTACTCGTTAATGCTCATTTCTAATCAGCCAATCACATGGCAGCAACTCATTGCACTTAGGCGATTATCTACTGGATAAGGCACCATGCCAAAAAGCTAGAATTAATGGTCTCCACAGTCAACAGATCTCAACCCAATAGATCACCTTTGGGATGTGTCGGCATCACAGGTGATCAGCCGACAAATCTACAGCGACTGCATGATGCTATCATGTCAATATGGACCAAACCGGAGGCAAAAGGATTCTAGCAAGGAGTACCTAATAAAGTGTCCAGCAAATTAAAAAGTTATTTTCTGAAAGTTACCCATGAAAAAAAGAACTTACAGAGAGTTTAACTATTTGTTCTCGGTTTGCATCAGGGGATTCCTGCAAAAACAAAACAGAAATACAATCAAATCTCATGCTAAAATAATTAAAAGTAGTCAAAAAGTAAAAATAAAAGGCTGTAAATGAAAATACATCACTTTTTTTAAATATATTTTGACGCTAAATAAAAGAGAAAGGGAACCCTAGCCAGAACAAAATTCTCCATTAGCCATTAAAAAAATAAAATAATCATCAGGGTCAATAAAATGATCTAAAAATCATTCATTTGCTAACTATTTCAGTGCTGTAGATCCATGTTTTAAAAATGGAGGAATAAACAGTTGTAATGGCATTTCTCACCAGTAGAGGGGGGGATTTCAGCGCTTGCTGGCTGTCGGATCTGTGGACAGACTCATGGTGTCTCTTTTTCAAAACCTGCAGTGACAAAGGACAATTCTGATGCTTATTTGAGGAAATAAAAAATATTGATTAAATGTGTAAATTATTTTCATCTTTTCTGATATAATAAAATGTTAAAACGGAGTTCAAATTGGTCAAAAGTTGAAGCTTTAGTTGATTGTTTACAAACCTTTTTTATGCTGCCGCCAGACTTCTTGACCATTAATTCATCAACCATAGACTGAAGGCATATGCTCATCATGATGGCCTGAAAGCAGAAGCTGAGGGTCAGTGAAATTTGTGGTTTTGCACAAAAAAAAAAAACAATCAAAAAAACAGTATTTTGTTTTGTCCTGTTAACTTTTAGTTACTTCTCAGAGGCCTCTTACCTGCTGACTGGTGATGGTGACCCACTGCAGGCGGTCCTTGCTCATCAGATATTCAAAGGCGAGCTCCAGTTTGACGTCGCATTTCGTCGAGCCGCAGGGATTCGTTGTACCGTTGGTTACTGGGACTTGCTGAGGTACAAAAGCACAAAACAAGAAGTAGATGATAAATCACGAACTTTTCTCGGGTCAGTCACATTTCCTTTTATTCACTTCCTATAGTTAGGATCCATTTCCAACTGGCTGCATCACAAACGTCTTCCTCACCCCAACTACTTCCTCTGAGCCCCCCCTGTATGCCCCCTACTACTCACATAAATATACAAAAGTAGCACTATCAACAATCTGACCTGAATACACATCTACTGTTTACACGTCTTCCTCTGGATGTCATTTGAAGCTGCTTTGAGGGGGGAATTTAGCTGTGCAGCAAAGTAGATTTTTGGAATATCTGGTCGGACAGGAAAGAGCTCATTAAAATGACTTTGACCTCCAAGAGGGAGCTCGCAGAATGAATCGGCCTTGCTGGGCGGCGCTGGAGTGAAACCAGCAGAGTCGCATTTGAAATTTTATGTAGCCCCGCAGCTGTTAGGATCAATCAGAGAATCCATTTACATACATGATGTATCATGAAATGTAATAGTATCGCTTTGGTCATTCGAATAAAACGCCAGGTTTGTGGTTTTATAGGAAATCTAAGCACAGAAACTTTACGGAACATCAAACTTTATACTTGATATCAGTTTGAGGGGATCAAACGTGTGGGTAAAGGTTCAAAAGGTGCTATGTTCTCCTAATGAAAGCGCAGATCTCATTCTCAGATGAAACATTTACAAAAAAACATTATTCAAAATAAGAAAAGAAAAACATTAAAGCCAAAAATCTTTTATTAGTCAGAAAAAAAGATTCTCTAAGGCATCAGAAATCTGTTTTCACTAAGAATTGAATGTGAAACTCCATCTGAATTCCACTCATTAACTGCTCAGATTGAAAAAAAGGGAAGCTTTTGTCTTTCAGTCAGCTTTTTTACTTTAATTTCCATGCTCACATGATAGTGAAAGTCTGAATTTTGGCAACAAAACAGTTCTGCTACCACGAAAAAGCAGAACACCAACCATTTATTTTTGGGCTTCCAGTATCTTAAAGAAAGATCTAAAATAAAGTGTGAATAGGAGTCTAGAACCTCTTCGTGATCTTCACAAACATTCAAAGAATTGGATGTGCTTTAAAAAAAAATTCCAAAGTGAGGGGAAAAAATCTGAGACTTGAACCACAGTGAGTCACCCTTTAAGAAAGGAATGCAATTAAAACAAACGCAGAAAAAGCATTATTCTAGATTAAAACAATCCATTTTCTCAGTGAGGTTATCTACAGCTACTTCAATAAAGATGCCCTCTAACCTTTCCAGTCACATTTTTGCATCATCAACAACAAAAAGTTGTCTCAACAGGCACAGAGGTCATTTTTTGCAGCAAAATGATCCAAACCTTTTTTTTTCCCTCAACTTAGCAAATCAATTGTAAACATGTTTTTGTGCTTTTTTGATCACAATAAAGTCAGTAAACCTTGAGGGTCTCAGGTATTTATTTTGTTCCTAATTCGATTCAGAGTCATTTGATTTTCAGTATCTGCCAACACAGTCCTAATCTGATAGTTTTGTGTAATGTAAAAAAAGAAAAAAGAAACAAATAAACTGATTTAGATTTGTCCCAATTTTTATTTTATTCATCTTCTTTTATCATTTAACATTTAAACTTCTTTAAAAAAGTAAAACTTTCAACTAGAAGAAATCACTATTAACTATCAACTAGTAAGAATAGGTGATAAATAGTAATGTGAGAAATTCTGATGACTGTAGTTTTAGTATCTTCAGAACATTTTTGATCGTTTGTGATTCATCACTCCTTTAAATATTTCTAAAAATTAACACTTTTTTTATTTTTAATTGCAGCATGAATATGAAGATGAGTTTATGAGAGATTATGGATTTTTAAATCACTTTTTCTGAGCATGCACTTTGTAGGCGGACCCTGAGGAGTCGTCTCGCCATTTAATCATCAATAAAAATATTTTTTTTACTGTTGAAATGCTTTTGTAGGTCATCGTTTGCAATAAACCAATGGAGACTCTTGCTGGCTCTTTTAGACGTTTATTAAAAGTGTTGTTGCGCCTGGAACTTCAAATCAAATGCTAACTTTAACTGTTTTTGTGCACTTTCTGCTCAAACTAGAGTCGTATTCTGCATCCATAAAAATGTTGTGATCCGTTCATGATATGCAGACTTCTACTGTAGCATTTAACTGTAATAATAATCTGATCATAAGTCATCAGGAAACAACATTTGACTCCAATCGTGTCTGAAACTACGTGATTGATCCAATCAAACTGATCAGTTCATCCATAAGATTCATTCATGCCTGACGCAGCTAAATCGTCTATTCTTCAAAAATAATACTCAGTGTCAAAATAAAAAGGTTAAAAAAAAATCTAAAAAGAACTTTGCAAAGAATTCATGAAGCCACAGAACTGCAGGACTCCATTCTATTCCTGACACATTTATTTACACATTAACCCACTGAATTAGTGTCCTTGTGACGAGCAGCGTATGCGCACAACTGAAGTAAGGTCAGCGCGTTGAGTGGGAGAAACACTCCAAAGAATACTTCAAGCTTGGCGAGGGATGTGTCGTTTCGCTGGTGTCGCAGTGAAGAGAGGGAATGTTTGGAACCTCGCCAGCTCAGAAGTACAAGTTGCTTCTCTGCCAGCAACAATTTCCCTTGATTATAATGATTATTCCAGCGCTGCAGGATTAAAAGGCGAGCGCCCACGTCCCCGCCCCTCTGCTCTGCTTGTACACACACTTTCCCACTTACAGAAGACGTGACTCGCCAACATCTCATGCGCGTGACCTTGAAGCTCCCCTCCTTCATCTGTTCGTTGGGCAGCTTGACGTGGAAATTGAGCTCGTTGTTGCCGGCGCTGACGATGACTTGGCATCCCTTCTCGGGGAAATCCGTGATGCACGGGTCAAACTTGATGTAGCCGTAGTATTTGAGAGTCTGTGCTAGATGGATGAACTGATTACAAAAGAAAAGACGTTTTTTGAGTGGATAAACCCCTTGTTGGTTCAGTGAGGAGAGCGGCAGACGCTTTACCTCTTTTTTGGAGCCTTTTTCCTGAAGTGACTTGAGCTGCCTTTGTTGGTCCTTGTTGACGAGTATCCAGCCTCGCTCAATGTCAGAAACTGTCTGATGAGGCCAAGAAAAGCGCATAAACATCATTAGCAACAAGGTTCATTATCAGTTCAAAATCAATTTTTTTTTTTTTTTTTTTTTTTTTTTACCTGAGCATAAAGTAAATTTAAGCCAACTCTGTTGTCCATGACGTCATGATCATAGGCCATGTCCCAGTAACTGATGAGACAAGAGAATCAGGAAATAAGCCAAAGCTGTAAAACTGACTCCTGTACAAAAGCCGATTCAAAGAGCACAAAATATGGTTATTCCATCAATCTGTCCATTCTCAAATCCCACTTCATTCCATTAGGGGTTGCTGGAGCCTATCCCAGTTACCAACAGCGGGGCACACCCTGGACAGGTCGCCAGTAAAGTATGGTCATTTTGAAATCAAATTATTTCTCCTTTGCATTAACTCCATAACATGCTGTAAAAGTCACCAAAGTAAATTCAATTCAGTCTAAACTTGATGTGCAGGAGTACGCAGACCACTGAGTACTTTTCTCGTCCAGTTTAAATATTGATGCTTGCTCTTTCAAACCCACAAATACCAAAACTAAAGAATAGAAAACAGTGGCAGGAAATAGACTAGCAAATTAGAGTTGTTGTTTTTGCAGAAAATCTATGAATATTCACCATTTTAGCCTAAAAAAGTTACAAACCACAAATAGAAATATAAAGGATGAAGAATTGATGCATTGGAGAAATTTCAAAGTTAATTAAAAAAAGAAACTAAAAACGAAATGATTCTGAAATAAAATGTTTTAAAAGCAGTGCATTTCTAAAAGTGCATTAGTATGACCAGGATTCAGAACACTCTATGACGTAAATAGTGTCTCGTTTGTTATTCTCGTTATTTCTTTGACTCACTTTAGATAAACCTTTTTGGGTTGCAGTGAGGAATTTTCCCCTAAACCTTTTAGCATTTCTTTCTGCACAAGTTTTCCTTTTTTTTCCGCTTTGACCACATTCCTGCCAGTAATTTCATACACTGGGGGTCTGTTTTTCCTTCCTCTCAACTTGCTAGTTTGACATTCATTCTTCCCGTACTACTCTCCACTATGAAACTAGGTCAGCGAGAGCAAGTCTTTCCTTGAGGGAGGCTGAAAGTAAACATCCTGTGTACCTCTGGAGTCGGTGGGAGGCAGGCTGATGAAAGGACAGATATGTAAGGAAGTAGAAAGACGGTGATGAATGGAGCAGTCACGCTTCAGACAGGAGTGGGAGTTCACCGTGTCCACTGGGGGGGCATTGAGGTTTTCAGGGAAAACTTGGGTTTTTATTTTTGCACTTCTGCTACATGAAAAGCCTAAATAAATACACTTATTCCTAATTATGAGAGCAAAAAGTCTCAAAGGACTAAAGAAACTAAAGACTGGAAATCCCCTACTGCTGTAGAACTCAGTAAAGAAGTTTAAAGGGTCATTTTTAGTCTGTATTTTACTGAAAATATGGCCATTTAATTACAAAAATGCACATGCAGATGTATTTATTTAAAGTTAGTTGAATATAAATTCAGATTTTCTGAATGAGTTTCATTAAAAATGGCATAAAAAGTCCTAAAAATTGCCAACTTCATATCTTGTAAACAAGGATAAATACACATTGCAATAATGAACACCATCCTTTACCTAAAAAAACATGAGTTTTTAGATTTGTATGTAAATAAAGTCAATACAGACAGCACTGTGTTAGGGCAAGGCAGGAAAATGTGAGCTAAAACTCCTGTAATGTCATTTATTTTGCACTTTATTTTACTATTTTAAACTCCAATGTCTACATAAAGCAGGGCGTCAAAACAACTTTTACACATTGAAAGAAAAAACGAATTTGTAGCCCAGATCTGAAGTCAGAAGCTCTCCTTGGTGACAAACAGAACAAGAATAAGCTACAGCTAAGATAAATATAGAATATTAGTGGTGGATAGAAAATAAATCCAGAAAATAGTTCGAACGTGTGAGAAGTCGGTACCTTTTTCGTAGAACTATGTGAAATTCCGAGCTCTGCAAGCTGGTAATGGAAACGTAAGGCAGCTCAAACTCCTGCAGCTTTCGCACAACTGAAAGAAACACATACACAAAAGTGTGAGGCAACTCAAGCTCCAAAGACGGGAATGATGATGGTATCAATGGAGAAAAAAAACAGAAAGACACCATCTGCAGAGTTTGAGGCTTTCTGCTAGAAAAATAAATACAAAGGCTGCAGCTGTCTCACTTCAGTCCTTTCCCAAAGGAAAGAGTTTGCTTCTACTCTATTTGTCTGTAAACAAAAGCAGTTTTGGGATGTTTTTAATCCCTTTACAAGAAAATAACCCGCATACATGGAATGCATAAATAATTAGAGGAGTTTTGAGAAGATATTTTAAACGGATTCACAACAATTTGGTCTTCCCATCCTTAGATCTGTTAAATCGAAGGTCTGGAATCTCTCATACTCAGTGGAATGAAAACTATGCCTGCTATGTTTCCTCAGAGGTCACCTGCTGGAATGTTTTAGTGAATTCGGAATCTTTTTTTCCAAAAAGACAGATTGGTAAGATCTGACATGAAACCTTTTCAGTTGGAGCCGACAAAGTCCAGATGCAAATTCAATTCTTAGCATAAATCTAAATATATTCAGATGAGACTTTGTGTCCTTTCATGCCTGTGTGATGCATGTTTCAACAGACTTGTTAAAAGATAAACAGCTTTTATTAAACACCTCATTTAATTTTACAGTTTCCAACAAAACACAGATTTATGGAGTTTTTGAAACAAATGAGGCTGGAAATATTTCCTGGCATGCTCACTCTTTACCTTTCCTCGCTCTCTGCTGTCGTTACACAAATTTAGAAAGATATTTACAACAAAGTATGCAAGAAATCAGTCAGACGTTTCAGTATATATTTATTTATTGCTTTGGAACTCACATGTCAAACTTCCATCCACTCCTTCGTGGACCAAGAAGAGGCTGAAATATCCCACCAGATCATCCGGGAGGTCCAGCTTTGTAGCAACAGCCTTCAGGGAGACAGAAAGGAGTTTATTTAAAATGTGGAAACCTCAGAGAGAAACAGGGAGATCCACAGCAACTTCTGAGTGACGGTTTGAAAAAGAAGATTTAATGACTGTTAAATTGAGTTTCTGAATAGTCTAGGGAGTTCATTTTTATGTAAAATGAAACAATAATGCTGATTTTACTTGAGCGTTAAATTCGTTTTTTATTTTTATTCTGGTAAAAGTTTATAGAAAACTTAATCCCTCAAAAAAAATCTTCAGTTTTAAAGTTAATTTGTTTTATTTTTTTGATTAATATCTGAAATTTGTGCAAAATTGAAATGACACCAATAGAGATGTGTTTAGTTAATCGTTTGATTACTATCATAAACTTTTATTTTTGTAAATATTTGTTGTAGTTTGTGCTTTTACTTTGAAATTGTTACTTTTTCACTTGCTCGGTTTTGCAAGCGTTGCACAGTTGGTGACAAATAAAACAAATATTGATCCAACTGGTTGGAAGAGAGAAATATATATATATATATATATATATATATATATATATATATATATGTGCATCTCTTTCTGTTAAAATTGAGTTTTAAAATCTGACAAAGTGTTGCAATTATCTAAAGAGAATCCAATGCTCCTTAAAGATTGTTCATTCTCCAACTGAGTTCTGCTTATGTGGAGAGAGGTTAACTGTAGTTAAGATTGTCATTAAAGATTAACAGCTGTTCAACTTTCAGAAAAACCTGTGCACACTAAATCAATAAAGGAGAATATGGAACTTTTTGACAGATCCATATTTTTACATAGCTATAAAACTATTTTAAGTTTTTAGTTGATCTTAGCCCTTGTTTTATTATGTTTTACTGTATTTTACTGTGTTTTTAGTTGTTTTATTACTGATTATTGGTTTTATTTCCCTGTGTCTTCTGATTTTATGTTCTTATGTTAAGCACTTTGTGATCCGTTCTGTGAAAAGTGCTATAGAAATAAAGATTCTTCTTCTTCTTCTTCTTCTTCTAAAGTATATTTTCCATGTTTTTGCTTTTTTTGTAGATTTTCTCCCACTTTGCTGAGTGACTTTTTTTTTTTAAATATCCGTTTTGTTTGAGGCGATGAAAGTCTGCACCAACAAACATGGCTGAATTTGATTTGTGGTACACAGTGATTTAGAGCTCACAGGAGGGCGGAGTCTAAACCCTGAACAGCACAGCTCATATGCCTCCAGTTACAATATTACAAAACACAAACTTTTATTTGAAAGTTGCCCTGCAACTCCATGTTTTAATATTGGATTCTGGATTATTCTGGGAGCAGAAAAAATCTGGGGCTTACTTCAAGAACATCCTCCGTCTGATCCGAGGTCAGGATGTGGACGCTGAGCTTCGGACCGCTGCAGAGGCAGACGTCTAGAGCCGCCTCCTCTGTGGGAATCTGTTGGGTCTCCTGTGAAAAAACAACAGTGTGGGCTTTAATTCAGCGTCACGGATGCCCTGTTTGCATTCCTGCTGCTGGAAAACAAAACCAAACCGCACTTCTGATGAGACGGAGGGACAATCTCGCCTCGGATGACAAGCAAATAAAAGAATAATAAAAGTCTTGTTAGCTATTTAACATCTAACAGCCTTTTATCAAATGTTTAAAATAACTTACTTGATGTAGAATCATATCAGACTTTCAAACAAACTGTTTTTTTTTGTTTTTTATAACTAAAAAAAACAAAACTTATTCTATGTAATTGATTAAAACATTCTGTAAAAGTATAGAGAAAATCCTTTTGTAAAATATCAATTTATTTACCTAATTTTGTTAAATATTCCTGATTTAAGGTTTATTAATGATAAATTATTATTCAAAAAGTCATTGTTTTTTTTGTTTTTTCTTTTTTGGTTAAATCTTCAAACCCTCCAACCTGAAAAGGAGCATTTTGTGTGTCCTAAATAAAAGCATAAAAAAGAAAGAAGAGAATCCTCCCCCATCCCCTTTCTTCTATTGTGTCCAATCAATCCCCCATAAATCCTCAAACTACAATCACTTCCTGTCAGCTTAGTGCGTCTTTCTTTGTGCTAAAGTTCCTCTTAAATGGATAACTGGCAGACAAAAAAGGGGGGAAAATTCCCAACATAAATAAGTTGTGCCCACAAAATAACACGCCTTTGGAAGCGGCGCTGCCATCTTAAAGTGGAAAACTCCTCCTTGTGAGGAGCCACTAATCCTCCCTGCCTTCTCTGTGGGGGGTTCTGTAGGAACAGCGGCTCCTCTAAAGCTGCAGATGAAACGCGTACAGTGGGTGGCAAGTCATCTCCGGCTCTGCACCTCCAGCCTTTGCTGCAGGTCGAGAGACGTGCATAAACTCACAGCGGATGAGAAGCTAGAAAGAAAACTAACAAGCTTTCTGTATGAGCATCTTTTCACCATAAAAGTCCAAATACGGACGAAGATTAAAAGGCAAAGTTTTATCATTTTCCTTTAATCTTCATCTCAAGATTGTGGAGGTTATCGTAACGACGACAGACTGATAACGGCATGATAAAAACAAACCTGCTGTGCTTTCCTTAAGAAGCTGTTGAACAAATCACAGGCTCCAAGCAAAGGATGCTGACGTACTGAAAAAGATAAACAAAACATTAGTTCTCACTGGGAGAAACTGATAACTCAGCATTTAATCCTACTTTTTTATATCTTCTTGGTTTTTTGAGGTCATGGATGCATTTTAAAATCGTTCCTAGTGTTCCTTTAATTCTAATTATGCCATTTTAAGGCTAAAATAAAAGGAGAGTTTCTGCAGAGCGCCAGGAGTTCATTAGAAATTCACCTGAGTAGTGGGCGGGGCAGGAAGCTTAGTCCCGCCCAGTGTATCTTCTATGTCACAAATACATTCTTTTTAAAGTTATTTTTTTCCATCTCTTCCTGAGTCATGCGACAATTGAATAAAAAAATACACAGAAATACCATTTAGGGCTTAATTTCCTTTAAATATCTCCTCGGAAAAAGAACATGTTAAACACCATTTTGTGGGTCTTTAAAGGATTAAAAAAAAACCTAAATCAGCTTTTTTGGGCTGTTGACCTCTATATATAGTGCTTTAAAAGTGCTGTATATTGGTGATTGCTAAATTTTTGACAAATTAAAAAACGTGTTTAATTCTTAAAAAAATAGTCACAAACTGCCTGTGTGCTGCCCCCTACAGGTTGAATCGAGGTATTACACTTTAATTTTGTGATTGGTCGAACCATTGCAGAAGTCCCACATCATGATTAGAGGCGGGACAAAATATCAGTATGGCGAACTATCGTGATATTGCAACTCACAAATGATAACAGGTCTTCTCTTTCCCTAAATCAGTTTCCTAAAATAATACCAAAAAGTCCACCAGGGGGCGCTTTGTGTGAGCATGTAATGTAAGGATGCCGATGCCGTCCTCGTGCGCTCGTCAGCACGGCCGGAAGCAAACAGGTCCAAACTGTGCCTGTATCTTTCTAAAGTAGATGCAGACAGCGTCCGCTGTTTCTAACGTAGCAAAAACATGGATTGTAAGGGCAGCAACAGCAGTAACCTATGAAAACATCACGCTAAAACACATCCAATTCTAGCTGAGAGGTGGGCAGCCTCCAACCGTCCAAGTGGGACGTCCAAGAGCACGACTAAAGTGTTATTTACCAAAGATGAGTACAGGAAATGTTTATTGTTAACAAAGTTTATCTCAATACAATGTAACAAAAAGTAGTTCTGATTAAAACTAACAATTTTGCCATTCTTGTGTTCATAATAATGCAGAACTGCTAAATTCCACGAAGCACATATTTTTTTCCTAAAAAAAAGGCCACATATTAATTTGCGATTAATAGCGAGTTAACTATGGACAATGCAATTAATCGCGATTAAAAATTTCAATCGCCTGACAGCTCTAGTTATTATTGTAAAGTATTTAGAGATCATTTTATTTTTTTTTTGTTGGAAAGGCCCTTAAATTTACATATTGCGTTTTAAATTGTTCTAAAAGAAGGTTTTGAAGAAGATAAAAAGATACATTTGTTTTAGAAATAGTTACATATCATAGAAGGTAATATATCTATTATTGCCATATCGAGATACTATCGGCATCGTGAGTATCGTAAATTGCATCATATTGAGTTACCCTGAGATTCCTAGTCATGATCTGCAGCTCCAGTAATGATAACAGTCCTGATCCCCAGCCTCACCCCATGACTGGATTTTCACATTTCGGCTGTGGGTGGAGTCAGCCTCCAACTTCCCTGTTTGGTCACCCTTTAAGTACACATTTTTTTTGTTTGTGTGTTTATTCAAACAAGTGCAGTTTTGAGGCTAAACTCACTGGATCCAACAAAGTTTTGCAAAATAAAAGACAAACAAGTTTCTTTTTTTTAAGTGGTGTACTTATTGTTGACTTAATAATCCTGCATGACAATTATGTGGCTAAGGAGTCCACCTAACATCGTTTAACCCCCTTGATGAAAACGTTCTGGGCTCAGCACTGAACAGATTGCGTTTGTGGCTCTTGGTTTTTCCAGAACGATGTGAAAAGTCGTGATGTAACCGAGTGAACTGGTGGCCAAGAACACCCTGTGCGTATGCTCCCAGACTATGAGCAAACACACACTCAAACAACGCTCCCTTGTTCTGGCTGTAGCTGCCAGTTCTTGAGAGGATTGAAACAAACACCCTGCCAGTTCCACTTCTTCATCTGTGTGCACAATAAGCTTACCCCGTTTACACAATGTGGACAAAAACAAACAGGATGTTGTTGCATTTGGAGCCTTAAAGAGTAAGCTAAGATGATGCGAAGTGTCATTTCACCAAGACTTTCAAAACATTTCTAACCCACACAGAGTAAAACAAACAGAAAAAAGCCTTTATTTTGAAAAGCCAACGTTACTTGAATTTTTTTTTTTTTCCCTTTTGGACGCCATCTCAAAAACTCACCAGCTTGCATGTATTTCTCAAGCTGTTCCCGCCTCTGTTCGACCTCAGCTGGGGTCAGCGTGAAGATCTTCTTTGGGGGGAAGGCGGGAACCACGTTGCTGCCATATTCCTTCTTTATCTGGAAGGGTAAAAAGTAAAAAAGAAGTGGAGAAACAACAAATAAAAACACAAATCTATAAAAGTAAAAGGCTTTTTACGCTGCAGAATTATTTTACATGAAATAACTGTGATTGCAAAATCTTTTTTTTTCTTTGTCTCTTTTTCTGATGAATCACGGGTTTATTTTAAGCTCTGCAGCAATGACTCTCTGCGAGTTTGGTTTACAGTTCTTGGCTGCATTCATTCCATTTTCTAGTATCTTGAAGCTTACACTGATCAGCTTTCACATTATGCATCCAAATAAATGTTTAGTAAAAAAAAACTGAGATGGCTGGAGGAATGGGGAGCGAATTTAAAAAAAAAAAAATCGGATTTGTGGAAAATGTTCTTCAAATGGCGTCGGCGAGTGAACGCACCACAGGAAGTCCATT
The DNA here is from genome assembly GCF_002922805.2 of Oryzias melastigma. Taxonomy (NCBI): domain Eukaryota; kingdom Metazoa; phylum Chordata; class Actinopteri; order Beloniformes; family Adrianichthyidae; genus Oryzias; species Oryzias melastigma. Next base: position 13,570,683 of record NC_050535.1, on the reverse strand, counting down.
TGAGAGAGTCTCCTGCAATCTTTTATCAAGCAGGCGGCAGCGGTCATACTCTGCAAACTTTAGGCTTTTCTGGTTCACACATTACCATAAAGGATTTACTCTTCTAAGAAATGAAGCTGCAGCAAAAAATAAAAAAAATGCTTTCCTCAACACTATTTAGGGCAAATGAATAATGTATAAAGGCACTATTTTACTTGTTAATTTGCAGAAAACAAGCAATTGCTGACTACAGTAAACCTCTAATGAAGGCTCTAAAACAAAGCAGCTCCGACTCTGTTTAAAGATGATCTGATGTATGGACCAGAAGCACACTTTAGACTTGGGTTTCATTTCCCAGGAGGTACAAAAAAATCCCTTCAGTGTCATCCACCCACTCTTCTTTCACAGTTCTACCATCCATACCAGGGGAAAAAAAAGCCAAAGTGGGTTTTTGATTCCAAAAGAAAGGTCCCACTGCCTCGACACAAAAGCAAACGTAAAAAGCATCTGCTGATGGAGCTCTTGTGAAAGTATAGCATGTTCAGTTGGTTGAAGCCTCACCTGTTCGTGTAGGCCGAGGAGTTGACTGTAACGGACCCGGCAATGCAGCACGCCGTTCACATGGATGTTGTAGGCCTGCCGGGAAACCCAGTTTCAAAACGATTAGTGTGTTTTCAAGTGGAGTTGAAACTATTTACTGCATTCTCGAGGGAATCGGAGAGTAAACTTGGAGCCAAAAGTACAGAGATATTGTAAATAAATAAGTGCAAAAACAGAACTTGTTTTTTTAACCGGTCTCTGCTCCCGATTCACAACTATTTGAATAAAGAAATACTCAGAAATGCAATTTTTGAGCCTAATTTTCTTTATATATGCCCTCCATCATGGAATAAAAGGCCAAAAGACCATGTTAAAAAACACATTTTTTACTGAGGATTTTCTAAAGAGACCTTATTTTGAGAAAAATGTACATTTCCTAAATGTTCACAGCAAAAAAAAAAAAAAAGAAAAAAATTCAACTTGTTTTGTTCTTTAAATCTTATAATATTAATCTGAATATCAAGTTATGGGCAAAAGTTAAATAATAAACATTGATAATTCCAGAACATAATTGAAGAACAAAAGTAAGTAAACAGTGACAAATACTTCGCTACAGAAACATGGTTCATCTTTTACGTTATGAGAAGCAGTAAATCAGTCAAATACTGCTCTTCAAAAGAGCAGAGATCACCTGCAGTAGGGCCTTAACTACAGTGGTCCTGAGTGCAAATCACATCAACAAATCACTGAACGCTTCTTCAAACCTCATCATCCAATCAGTCATGTCCAAAGTCCTTAACTTTTCCAAATCTTATTTTATTTTGATTTCTAGAAATTATTGTTGCTTTCCAACCTTTTTCTTTTTTTTTTTAATTTGCTTACTTTTGTGTTGAGTGATTTGAACTTCAGGGCCACCATAGTCAGTTTTCCATTTTTGCAAAAGTTAATGTGTGCAGTCAACAAGGTCAGTCAGCTGTCAAAATAAGGGCTTCCAAGAACCTCTAGGAGTAAACCAAAGACAACGACTGCAAGAGATCAGCAGATCTGCAAACAGATCCCTTACAAACGTTCTCTCTGGTTTGATTTTTTTTTTTTTTTTTTTTTTTTTTTTAGGGAGAAGAAACAAAAAATTCTGAAACTTTAGGACAAAGTGGTGATCTGGAAAATTGGAAAGGTCAACAAGTTCCATTTGAAAATGATCATGAGGCGGTATTCAGGGAAGGAAGGAAGGATGAGTCTGCAGAATGCTTCAAAAAGAAAAACCTAAAAAATATCATCCCGCAGCGTTTTGTGTACTATAAACAGTTCAAATTATATTTTTTTTCCAAGCAAACTCTACCGCAGTTTTGCAATCTGCCTGCAGCTGCAGTCTAAGCCAAAAGAAATCAAATCTGTAGCTTTTAATTCAGGCTCAGAAACACTTTGCCTTGATCATCCATCTAGGAGTTAAATATGATTATTATTTTTCAACTGAGAAGAGAGTCTGAAAAGGAGCCTATTTATTCTGTTTGACAAAGTCAGTTTTGATCTAGAAATGTCAGTCACCTGAAATGTATTTTAAAGGCAGAATAAAACCTTTTTAGGAGGATTCCACAAGTCTACAGCAGTGAAAATACTCGGTTAAACCCCATTTCAGATCCTGTTCCTCATCTAAGGCAAGTGAGTCACCACCTCACACAGTATCACACAAGTCCAGTTGCCTTTTCCACACCCCAAAAAAAGGAAAACCACATGCAAGAGACGGAAAGCCATAAGTTCAATGGAAAACAGGAAGTTCAAAGCAAAATATATGTCAGCGTTGTTGCAGGAGTGTGTTAGAAAAGCTTCTACTAAAGACTGTGCAAACTCGGCAGATTCCGTGGCCAACTGGTTCCAAGGTACACAGACCGTCCTTTAGGATTATTATCAAGCAACGCTCTTTCCCAAAGACTGGTGACGACAAGGTCACAATGACAGTGGCGGCGCTCTCAGCCACTGCAGTGTACGCCTACATGAAACAAAGTCAGGGACTTTGACTGCCAAGTTCAGAAATGTGATGACTCTCAGGTGATTGTTGCATCTGCAGAGCAGTGAGAGCACATAAATGAGCTCACCGCTTGCTTTTTTATCCCTCTCCTTCTTTCCTCTCTGAAGCTCATGATGCCAAGCTGGAAAACAGCTATTCCACAGGTCTGTGACATTTGGAACAGGCAGAGTGATGACTCAGGGGAAGCAGATGCAGCAGCTGTCATTTTAAAGCATCACTTTCTTATTTTTCTTAACTCAACTGATGCAAACCTGCAGAATATTGTGTCTAAATGAAATGTTTAAATTTCTTTGGTGCTTTAATGCATTACTGAAAGAAAAAACCTAAATATCCTTCAAAATAAAGCAGATTAAAATGCTATTTTTGAGCTAAATATTAATATTTACCCTGCAGAGTCCATCAATAAAAATGTTAAAAGGATCCAACAGTCATGACTCCAGTCCTTGGCAAACCTTATGAATGATAATTTCAGCACATTTCAGCAAATAATAATAAGTAGAATCATTTATATTAGGAGGAGAAATTACGAAAAAGCAAATGAATGAAAGCCAATAGATGCAAGAATGTGATCCTGCTGCCCAACATGTGTTATCAATAATTCTGTACTTGCTAAAATACCAGGGAGGGATTTCAACACTTCGAACTCAAATCTTCTTGACTCAAGAGAGCAGACTGTACCACTTTTGTAGCTTTAGTAAAACAAAAAACAAAACAGAACTAGTGTGATGAATGTGCAAAAAAATAATACTTCTGGTTCTAATGTTGGTGGGAGGGAAAAAAAAAAATCACCCAACTTCCTTTTCATTTACAAGCTACTTCATGAAATCAGAGCCCCTTTCAAGTGAACTGTTTCATGTTGATTATAATAAAAATTAGACCAAAAGGATTCTGGTAAACGTAGTTACGGCATGTGTAAACACTGCTTTTGCCTCAAGAGAAGATGTACTCACCACATAGGTAGAACCATTGTCCCCTGAGCGAACTTCCGTCTCGGGAATAGAGAAATGCATTTTAACTCCAAACAAAGCTTGCCTTGAAAGCCTCCAGCAGAGTCTGGGATGAAGAGGTGAGACGCCACAGTTTGAAAGTCCTCAGCTGCGACGACGAGGAGGAGGTGAAGGAGGAGGAGGAGGAGGAAGAGGAGGTGGAGGCTCCGACACAGTTCCTCTGCTGGCTTTTTAGGACTCCCCGCGAAGCCTTGTTCACGCAGGCTTCACTTAAATGTGCGGACAACAGATGTGGTTCGAAACTTGCCCCACGTCCGTGTTAAACTTTTCTCTCTGCTATCCCCGCAGCAGCCATGTTGCATTTACACCTTCACTGCTAGCATCAAAACTATTCCCTTCATCGTATAAGATTCGTAAAAAATATATAATAAATAAAATTAAAACCAAAATAACCTACTGTTAGACGGTGTGTTTTACGTAATTCAGTCCGACAGTAGATGAAGTTTCTGGATCAAAAGGTGCAGCTGGTTCCTGCGGAGCGTCGCATAGCCAATGCTTAACCTTTCAAAAAATTAGTAGCGGGACGTTCCATTCGCTGGTTTTCCTCCTAATTTTCTCACATTTGCTGAAAAAAAATCCCCGTGACTCAACCAAAAAAATAATATGGAAGATGTTGCAGGAATGATAAAAGCGTTACAACAAATCAACCGAGCTGTTATCAGTCAGTGGACTGACTGGCCCGTCAAAAAGCATTGCAACAACCCTGCTGGGCTAAACCATCTCTACATCATCAGTGGGGTGAACGGAAAAAAGCAATGTGATAAAACATCGGTGTACACATAAAAACAACATTAGAATATTTACAAGAAATGTAATAAAATCAGCTATATGTTTTTATTTGTTATAATAAATTAACCCAAGTGTATAACATTTTTGATACGACGAGAGAACATTTGAGTGATCCCCCTCTCATTTGGTACAACCTGAAAGTAGCGATTAAATAAAATGTTAAAAGTAAAATTAAATTGAAATAGATTAAACAAAGCAAAAAACGAAGCTAAATTTTAATCAAAAATAAAATGCAATAATTTTCTATATTTAAGTGAGTCAAATTACGGTCAAAATGTTGTGCAATTTATTTTTAAAAAATCAATTTTCTAATAAAAAATGCTAATTCATGAAAAAAATGTGTAGCTAAAATAAGGTTACACAATAAAACGATCTGATGCCCCATATGCGTAACTGATGTGTAAAACAAACAAACAAACAAACAAAAAAATAACACTGACTTCCTGTCACGTGTCTGACACAGTGAGATCACATGACCACAGTAAACGAACATGAACGCTCCGTACAGCTGGATAGAGATAGTAGCGCTTGTTTTGATCTTTAATGTGTGTTTTAGTACAAGTTACCAACGGACTGAGACACAGGTAAGATTTCTGTTACACAATCTAAAAACTTTAATCTCACAAGAGACATTAAATAGTCCAAACGCGTAGAAAAGCTCGATGTTTTTGTGTACGGGCAGCACAGACGATCTCTATCTGTGTTGTTGACCACCTTTGCTCCTGCACTGTGATATGAAGCCGCAGGTTTGCGAGCTGTGCAGCGGATCCGTTCGAAACAACAGCACAGTGGATCGGTTCTGCTCTTGGTCCGCGGGACGGATCCAGGGGAGATGTTGTCTGAGAAATAACAGCATGGGCGACCCTGAACGCATCATCGGGTAATGCTGCTTTTAAGGGAATATTTGTATTTTAACTAAATATAAAACAAAAAATATAACAAAATGTCACTTTGGCCATTTTTTTTTCTTCTTTTGGCTGCAAACAAATAACTAGAATGAATGCTTTATTGTTATTTTTTTTTATTGTGAAACTAAGGCAACAAACGACATTGTGTGTTTTTTTAATTAAAATGATTTATTTAACTCTTTTTCAATCTAAAAGCATAAACTATTCTTTAAAAATGGTTAAAATGTGAAGGTTGCATTAAAATGCTATAAATAAAATTTTAACTTCTTTCAGTATTAAAAGTTTATATTTTTTGTAACTTCTGGAGGTAAAACAGTACTGTTTGGGTTTTTTTAAGGTTGGACCTATCTAATTGTTCTTTAACTCATGTGGAAAATCTTCAGGGAGCGTCCACAGTAGTCATGATGTAAGTACACCAAATAGTGTTGAATTCTCGCTGAACAGGAGATAATATAGGAGGTTTATGTATAAACAAGAAGCAACTTGAGCTTGTGCAACTTGTGCTTTATTTCTTTTTGTTTTTTTCCCTAAAATTCTTAGATTATTTTAGTGATTCTGGAAGATTTTAATTTATCAGAAAAATAGATCTTGGTCAGAAAGGTTTTTAAAATGTTCTAATAAAGTTTTACAGAGATTAGCACTAAATCATGTGTACATATTGCAGAGACTTCTCCCTCAATCCAATCGTCAACATCAGCGACACAGTATTTCAAGGGTTTGGTGACCTAAACTTCATGTGAGTATCCAGTTACCACAAAGAAATTGTGAAATTTGTTTGCAATGAGTGACCTAATGTTGGTGTTTGTCTGCAGGATTTTACCACCACACGTTGTTTGTCCTGGAGGGAACACTTCTTGGGAAAAGGTGGAACTCAAAGAGGGAAACCGTCTTTGTGAGGGGCAAAAAAACATGTGCAACCAGACGGGACAGCCGTGTAAGTCTTCAGTCTTTCATTGCTTCTTTTAAAACTCCAGCACGCTCTCTGTTAAGAATTATTGGGAATTCGCAGCGGTTTATTGTCCGGAAAACTCCCTCTGTGCCCCGAATGGCCCCAGCTTCTACGAGTGTGGCTGCGCTGAAGACTTTTACGGATACAAGTGTCTGCGACAGGTGAGTTCTGTAAGTTTTTACCTTAACGTTTGGTTTATTTAACACAATTTTTAAATATCTTTTTTTAGGGTGATTTCCCAGCACTCGTAGTGTTTGGACCTCTGGCGGCATCTACAGTCGTGATCTCCTTCTTGCTGTGGCTCACGCAGAGACGGAAGGCCATATCCCTGTGAATCACAGCTGACGTTATTGGCCGTCAGATCAGATGAAACTTGAAGGAACAACGCTGACAAAGTCTAAACTGACCATAAGTACAGTATTTTATAAATGGTAAAACAATTTAAGGAAGCAGCTAGATTTTATTTTGAAAGATATACAAAGAACTGACTTCCTTTTCCTGGACGGGTGATATTTGAATGCTTTGATCCACTGTTACCACTTTATTAATACTGACGGGACTAACCACTGAATGTGCTGCATGTGTGCCGGTTTACACAGAACTTTTGAATCTTTAGAAAAAAAAGAAAAAAATTCAAATTATGGGGATTTTTTTCCTTTGATTTTACAAGTTATCTGAACAGCAAAGTGTTCAAATCCATTTGATGCAAATATAATTGTATCTTTTAAAAGGGAAACTAAAACAGACCTGTTACACAGCTTTATAGAATGTATAAGAAGTCAATCTGTTGCACTCCATAATCTATGTTATTGTGTTGAATCGTCCCATTGGGATTCAGGTCAAAGTGTAGCCTTCATTTATTACTTTTTATGCTTTTAAAGTTACAAATTGACTAATAAAACAGTTGCATTTGTGTTCAATATGGCCAGAAAACTTCAGTACTCCCTTTGAAGGAGATACAAATGAGTTAATGTAAAATATTTATTTGAAAAGTGGAAATTATATGTAATTCTTCTGCTGTAAGACAATAAACTGACTGGTTTCTATGTTTGACCTTTTGAGTTATGTCATTAAAAAAGTTTTGTCATAATTACAACTGGAATCACATACAAACATTTACAGGTTTAAAACTTTTAGACAAATTGAATATTTTATATAACTAGTATTAAAGAGAAGTTATTAAAAAGAAAAGCCCTTTCATAAAAACACACAAGAACACTATTTAAAAAAGCTTTTGCCATGTCAGGTATATTTTATTGCATGCTAAAAGCACGATATTGTGAATATGTGTGCAAATCTGCACACACTGATGGTAGATGACGGCCGCTCACTGGTCCACGTTTTTGACCCGCAGCACCACCGGGACGGAGGTGCACGGGATCATTCCTAGGTCTGTGATGACGAGGTCCACGAAGTCTGGGGGCGTCACGTCGTACACTAAGTTCAGCAGGCCGAGGGAGGCCACCTGCTGCCAGCTTGCCAGCTGGGTCTTACCTTTGCGGGTCACGATGAGGTCATCGGGGTCATCTGGAAAGAAGAGCTGATTGTTAACTGAACTGAAAGGGTCAAATGAAAGTAAAATAGTGATTAGAGGTTTCCGTACCGAGTTCATTGGACACAAAAGAATCTGTCTGCACCCTCTCACAGAATTTGTATGTCTCACAACACACTAGCACAGGCACGTTAAAGGCTTTAGCCACCAGAGCTATTTGTGAGGTCCCAACTCGCGACATGACGTATCCGTTGGCCAAGAGAGCGTGAGCTCCAAGGAAAACTTTTGATACCTAAAAGAAGAAAAAAAAAATTTTTTTTTCATCCTGGTTAATCTCTGGACATGCAGAAACACTTCACAACTTTGAGGTTTTTCCTTCTGCTGTTATGGTTTTCTGATTACCTCTGGAAGAATGTAAGAGACGGCTGAGATGAGAACGTAAGTGCAGCTGATGCCTTTCTGGACCAGGCGCCTCAGGGCCTCCCTGCCCTCCAGCCGAGGCCTACTATCCACCACTATAACGCGGAACTTCCTCTGTTTATCGAAGGCCTCGCATAGGATGTGGTTGACCAGGGATGAGCTGACAGAGGGATCAGAGGCAGAATTAACTAAACCTAGATGCTCCGATGCTAGAGAGAAATCGAATTCACTGGAGTGTTACAGATCAGTGGTTCCCAACCCCTGGGCCGCAAAGATCACAATCTACATTTTTTTCCATTTTATTCATAATCTGATTCTGAAGGAAGTTTTATTTTGGAAAACTATTGGATTATCTCCCAAAAGGTTGGCGCCCTCTGTAAGAGACAACCCCAAAAAATGCAGTTGATGAAATCTAAGAATGTGATGAGATTTTTAAACACCTTACCATCCATAAACTAGAATGACATCCCCATCACTGATCTTTTCAATGGAAGAGACAGCGATAGCTTTAGCAGCAAGAATGATCTTCTCATTTATGTACCACTCAATGTTGTTGAGCAGTTTGCTTTTTGCCTAAAGAGAACATCTAGGATTAGAAATGCAGTTCCACCAAACCTTAGCGTGAGAAAAGATTGTCTAAAACGAACCTCTTCTTCTTTGCACTGACTGGGAATATTAGAAATCTCCTTCTTGATGTATTTGATGGCATTCCCCATGCTGGCAGATAGGGGGCGACACTGGTTCAAAAAACTAGATAAAAACAATAAATTATTTGATTTTGAAGAACATCCATAAAACTTACATTAATTAAAAAAATTGAAGTGAATAAATATATATATAATAAAAAAACATATTTGATATTTTACCTGATATAAGGTTTTAGCTTATTGACCAAATCCCTTGACAGCTCCTCATTTGGAGGGGTAGTGTAGTCCCTTATAACCTAAAAAAAAAAAGGAAAATAAAGAAACCAGCATCTTGATTTGATTAAACATCGTTATTTCTGACTGAATCTATAAATGACAGGAGGAAATAACATGATAGCCACAAAATAGAATGAATGCTTTACTTGTTTGAACGCGTGGAGCAACGCGACAGAGCGAGCGTTAGATCCCGCCACAATGCCCTGCGAGTACTGCAGACCCAGTCTTACAATAGCAGGATGAATCACTGTGGAAGGAATGCTGGGAAAAAGGGAAAAAAAATTGAGACCAAAATGTAGATAAGCCAAGTTTTTTTCAGATTACGATAATTTTTTTTGGCAAAAACAAACAACCTCTTCACAGTCTTTCTACCTGAGTTGCTGTGTTGGTGGGGCTTTGCGGCTGTATTGGTGGAGATGGGAAAACAGGCTGACTTTGTAGCCGTAATCTGAGCGGAGTGGAATCTGAAACGCAGAGTTTTAAAAGTTCTAAAAATCTCAGAACTATAAAGACAAGTTATAGGGAGCCACTCATAAAAAATGATCTCAAAACTGCAAACACTTCAAACTACAACATAATAATTTTTTGAAAATCCCCAATCAACTTAGGCAATAACACGCCATATTAGCAGCAGAGAACAGCGGATTTCAAATGACAAAAAGTTTGCATATCAAGGATTTTAGTTTTGCAAATGAGAAAGCTGGATTACAAAACATGTAGTACAAAAACATCTTTTAATTGTGCTTAGAAGAACAAGATAATATTCACTGCAAAAAATAGGGGTTAGCAAACAAAACAGGATTAAAAAAAATGTTGATGCAACAGTTCTTAAGGCCTAACGTTGACGACGGATACCTTTGTGGCAGCATTGTGCCCTGGTGTCTGAAAGAAATATTAGCATGAGTCACATGCATGAGTCACATGCACGTTTAGCAGGCATATTGGTGAGCTGGGTGCTTGAAAGATTCTGAAGCTTTCAGGAAATCCATAAAAGATCAATTTTAAGATGAGAGTGAGAGCTCACAGCAGACAAAACATGCTCTGAGTGAAATGAGATGCTTAACCTGCTGTCTTTCCAGCTTCTTGGCCAATTTCTTTAAAACATCTGGATCGTCCACTTGAACGTGTTCTGGGAGCCTCTTCACCACTGCAAATGCGAAAAGGATTGTTATAATATCTTTTATCTACTTATAATATCTAATATCTACACTTTTCCTTCTTGAAGTTAAACTTTGATGGTGTTATTACCTGGCTGCAGCTCACTGGGCGGGGCTTTTGGTTTGCCCGTAGCACTCTGCTGCCCCGGCTCCCCTTTCTTGGTCTGCTTGGTGGCCCGCTCGGCCTCTTGGCGAGCCCTTCGCTCTGCTTTCAGCTCAGCTTTGCTTTTGGTGGGTTTGTCCGCCGGGATGGCGGGCTCTGAGGCAGGCACAGAATTCGACACAGGAGCAGGCACTGCTGGAGGAGCTGAGGAAACACAGCAAATTACTTTTTAGTATTTAAAATCCCACTCATCTTTTGATCTAATATAAAAATGTTCCTAGTGGTATTTCAAGTATGATTATACTGTTTTTGGACTTTTTTTTTTTTTTTAATCTTGTGTCTTTTTCTAGGTCACAAATTCTTCTCTCCTACTAACTTACAGCCCCTCACACCCCCAACCTAACATTAGCAGAGTAGCAAAACATTTTGTAGATGTACAGCTGTACAGCTTTGAGTCAGATGCCAGCTCAGACAAGGAAAACATCTAGAAGTGGATGCATCAGAATGGAGGGGATTGTGGACTTTGTAGCCTGTCCAGCTTATTTTCTATGTAACAAATATTATCTTTTTTCAACAATATTATATCTGCTTATATCATGACTCAACAATTTGAATAAATACTCAGAAATGAAAATTAAAGCTTAATTTTCTTTATATATCATCAGACAAATGCCACAAGAACAGATTAAAAACATTAAACATTTTATTGAAGTGGGTCTCTAAGTAAAAACTTTTTTTTTATTGAATTATAAATTAAGGCGTAATATGTTGTACCACACAAACACTGGATGTTGCCTAAACAATGTGTACCTTTTTGGGTTGAGGGCTGAGCTTGGGGGGCAGTAGCTGTTGAACCGCCCGACTTCTTTTCCTTCTCTTTTTCCTTTTCATCTTTTTTCTCTTTGCTTTTCTTCTGCTGCTTCTTCTCTTTCCTCAGACGCTGCTTCTCCTCTTTGGACAGCTCTTTGCCTTCATTCTGCTAAGCAGAAAACACAACAGCTTAGCAAGAAAATCCTTAACAACCATAAAGACTTTTAGAAAGGCAAATCCAAACCTTTGCACGTTCAATGTCCTCTTTTTTTTCAGGTCCATCTGCAAGAGAAGCAAAACAATCTTAGCTGATTCAATTAGAAACATCCTCAATTTCTGTTATCAGTTTCACATTTTCATAGCTTATAATGCGCCAAAACAGTTTTGTATCCCTATTTTTTTTCTACGTTTCCCTTCATAAAATATTTAGCGATTTAAAAATGTCAAATGTATTGCTACTAGCATTTAAAAACTACAGTAAACTGATGCAACACGAGCAGCACGTCTATCTGCTCGGAGCTAACGTTAGCAGCGTCTGGAAATTAACGATATTCCGCCTTAAAACTAAAACTATACAAACAATAACGACACTTTATTCAACACCACTCGAAATAAATGAAAATAAAAAGAAAAAGACCTAAATCCCAACAGTTGTAGAAGCTCAAACTCACCTGTCACTCCACTGTCAGCCATCTTTACGATACCGCTACGCTTCCTCTGATGCTGGGAAACTACCGTCCCCGAAAGTCACACTGCCCCCTAGCGGGCTGAATGACTACTTCATAGCAGACAACTTGTCAAAACTGCACAAAATAACTAAAAAATATATACTTTAAATGAAAATCTGAAACATTGTTTTTGAATTGCGATTAAAAAAAACATAATAAAACAGATTTGTATAAAAATTATGTGAACAACATGTTGAACTGCGGTGTGTCCTCTAGTTAGAGCAGGGGTCTGCAAACTGAGGCCCCAGACCCACATGCGACTCTTCTCTTTCATGCCTCCGTTGTGCGTTGCTGGCTTTGATGAAAAATACAAAAAAACTGAATAAATGGTGGGTTTGTAGTTTTGGTTAGTTGGTTACTAGCTTAAATTTATGTTTATATTTTTTGGCATGTCAACTAACTAAAAAAAAAATAGGGTAAAAGGTTTTAGCTATTGTTAGAGTTGCTTATTATTATAAAAACATAGTCTTATTGCATGTATAGATTTTTTTAAAAGTTGGATTCTACACTAATGCTGTCATGTTTCTATTCAATATTAAAAGAAGAAAAAGAATGATAACACACCAAAGTCATAATGACAGAAAATTCTGTTTCCTGCATTTTTAATTGAAGCAAATCTGCTGCTTTTTGGACACAGGGTGTATTTTATTTTGAAAGGACTTGTTCGTTCCATGGCTGCATAGTTAGGCAGTAGTGTGAAGGGTCTTGTCTAAAGACCAACCCAGTAGTAAATCTGTTCTGCATTAAAGTGTGCTATTGTTAAAAACTAGTTCACTTTTGCAGGTCATTGGCATTCAAAGGGAAACATGACTTGAACAAACAAAAAAAAGACAGATTATTCTAAAACTCTCTTTAGGGTTAAATACCACTGTTAACTTACAATAAATGCACTAAAATTTTAAAACAACCATGCACACTTTGATCCTTTATGCTAGTCTGTAATCCCAAATATTTTTGATTTCTTTAAACATGATGCTAACTTTCTTTTTTTATCATTCATTATTTTATTGACTTGGCTCTCAGTAGTGTAGATGTAATTATGTAAAAAGAAAAAAACAAATACTATTTTTTTAACAATTTGCTTTATATTGAAAGCCATTGAAAGTTCAAGTTAAAATTATTAGATTTTCAAGAACTTGAAATAACAGAAAGTCACTTAAGTTGCTTTGTAAATATTTTCAATTTTATTTACAGCCTTATCATTGAATTTCACCTTCCCTCCCCTTGTGAGTTTCAGGCATTTGACACTTTTTACTATTATTAATTTATAAATGTGAACAATCTGTTGACTCGATTGACACATATCTTTAGAAGGGTTTAAACTAAAGGCACACGTATGCTGAAAATTGCATGTATTCATCACTTAAACTTTAGTTCTGGTTTGAATATAGATTAAAATCTGAAAAACAGCACATGTCCTGAGTAAATGTGAAGGATGAAGCATAATCTCAGATTATTTTTCTTTAATTATCTGTTTGTTTATACTCAAATCATCACATTTGTAAGATATTTGACCGATAAATTAAATAGTTTACTGTATTAGCCAAAGCAAATAAAATTTCTTCAGTGGGCTGGAAACTTACTGTACACGTGACATGGTGCTATCCATGGTACTGAATCCTCTGGACCGGAACCAGTGCGTTACCTCATGAGCATCTCCAGATGGATGAGTTTGCTCACATACATCAACACTGTTCACACCTGCTTTTCAAATTACATCATGTATTGCTCTCTAAGCCTTGTAATTAAAGTGACCACAGACAGACTTCTCATGTTTCCAGAAAGTCTGTAGTGAGAGAAATCTCACTGTGCTCATCTAATATTGTGAAAAATTTGTTTTTGAATGTGTTTTTGGACATTTTTTTCAATATTTTGAGCATTTTCTTTTATTTCAACTGAAACGATTCCAAGCAGAAAAAATATTTTTAATCCTTTCTTAAATCTTTATTTTTTTTCTTTTAGGAACCCACAAATCAAAAGAAAAACAATACAACACTAAAAAAAAGAACAATAAAAAATGAAAGAATAGCTATACATGGTACATGTACATCGTTTTACAACCTCAGTCAAGGCTACTGTGTCTTAGATCCCGTGCTGACATGATTCACGACGCAGTAGCTGGTTGAAGGGGACCAAACCTCTCTGAAACACCTGACTTGGTTCCGTTTGACCAGCCACAGCAAGGCGAGTTGCTTTAGCTGCAAGAGGCAGAGCAAGAGAGAGGAAGAGAACCACAGTTGGCCACATGGATGGATAAAAAGAGAAGACAAAGAAGGACAGGACAGACTGTCAAACCCCTGCAGGACGACCAGATCCAGGCAGCTGGAACTTAAAAGTCCCCGTGTCACTAAGCAGATCGCTCATATTTAGAAATTCGGGAACTGACAGCCGGTGACATCTCCCTGCTTCCTTCCAAAGCCGGCCTCCGGGGACGAACCCTCACCCTCAGTGACAGCTCCACATACCCCCCCTCCCATTTTGACTTGTGCGCTTGCTATAACGGGTGACAGCTGCGCTCCGTCAATCCTCTTTGACTGTCAGCAGTTGGAGCTGTGCAGGAATTTGTTCAAGAAGTCACCGAGACTGGATCTGTGGCTCTTTAAGCAATCCTAACGGCGCACGTGCCCGAGCTGAAGGGGCCTCTCACCTGTTGCCCCCACTCCCCCCCCCAACAAACACACACATTCAAACAAATGTTCATGGACGATGACAACCCTCTCCAACTTCACATGTATGAACATTAGAAAAACAATAAATAAATCAAATAATTCCTTCTTGACGCTCAAGTCCTCTTGAAACCACACACTTCCTTACATTCCATAAGTGGTGTATTAATATGGGGATATAAGGAAGCATGTCCTCACAAGAGGGAACAACTGGATTCTCTGCCACTCAGACACAAAGCACCCTTTCATGGCCACGGATGGAGAGTAGCAGCAACAACTGGCTAAATGACGCTTTAACTGTGACAGAACCACAAGAAGAGGAAGAAGCTTCCACACAAAATGTCTCAAACATTCACTGGCAAACACAAAACTGGTGTCAAAATGGATTCTGAAGCTCCCCAATGAGCAGGAAGCTGCTTACTGTAATGTTTTCTTGTTCTGTTGATACATTAGCACAGCATTAGTCCAACAAATTAATGAAATTAAGAAGTTTTACTCCTTCTTACCCAACTGCTCCTTTTTTTTAAGGTAACCAGGATGAAAAGAATGCTTCTTCTTTACTAATGTTTGAAGAAAAAACTAATTCATGATTCTTCTCTTTAGATACTTTCCAGATTCACATCTCAGCTTCCACAAATAAAGTTCTATACTTTTAAAAAAAATTTAGAGAAAAAAGAAAAACAACAACATTAACTCACATGTTGCTCAAAATCAAGGAAACTTACAAAAAAATACATACAATTAAATTAAAAAGATGAAAAGTCATAGGAAATAGGTTAAAAACCAACCTCTCTCCCTCCTTCCTGAAGCTGTAATTTGCCTCTATCTATCTGTCCCCGGACTGACCCACATCACTCTGGGTTTCTCTGCCATCAACCATCCTCCTCTGTGTCTGCTGGCTGGATTGTGCCCACAACAGGCCTTGCAGATCAGCCTTTTCTATCCCCAACAGGAGCAGCCCCCCTCCACTGCGGCCTCCCACCTGTTGGTGTCCTTTAGGAGCCCCGGGCCTCTCCTGCGCCTCCTGTCCGGCCCAATCAGGGCCCTGACAAGAGGGGGAGCCAGCCTGTGAAATCACACCTCTCAGCTGTTCACACTGGGCTCGAGACACCCTACACCCCTGCAGCTCCTCTATGATGCCCCGCCCACCTCACCCTGCCCTCGCTGTACCCCGAATGTCAGTGGCTGGATGAACAAAAAAAGTAGGGAGAAAGCGAGGAAACGAGAAAGCAAATGGAAGATGGGTGTGTTTTACTGTC
>NC_050535.1:13548701-13554894 GCF_002922805.2 Oryzias melastigma | reverse complement strand
GGTGGGGTCACAGCTTCACTTTTGCTTGATCAGATCATTCAGATTCATCCTAAAAACCCTTTTAGTGACAACATAAATATATACAGATGTGATCAAATTTACAGTGAAGCTTTTATCAACTCAGAATTGTCTTTAATCTACTAAGATAATGAGAATTCCATCAACTTTCTACTATAAATAATTAAATCAAACAGTTCGTGCTGCTCTGAAGCATCTGTGTGGCTATTACCGATTCAGAAGAGGCAAATGGCCCGAGCTCAGGGTTCATTTTCCTCTGCAGCAAGCACAAGCCGCTCGCTAAGGTCAACACCTGTGTTCTAAAATCAGCACCAGGGTTGGGTGTGATAGGAACCAGAGCCTCATTCACAGAAAGCTCCAGCTCAGTGAGGGAGGCTTATATTGAAACCCAACGCTGTCGCTATTTTGAAGGCACTCGCCATCCACAAATAGCTTCTCCCTCTGCTTCTTTGTGGCTCCCCTTTTTTCTCCACCTCAGGATGTTGTCTGAATTCGACAGTTGTTCGATATTTCCCGTGGCGCAGAGCCAGGGTTTATCTCAAATGCATTATTTCCACTGAGGTCAGCTATGCAGCCGGGCCTCTGTGGTTATATCTGGGTGCTGGGAAGTTATCTTCTGCTGTTGAGAGAAATCTCACAAGTTTCCTCGTTTAATCGTGTTTCTCTTTCATTGTTTTTTCTGAATCTTGCATCATTTTTGGTTCTAGTGGAGATTTAATGTTTTCCGCATTCGCTCAGGATAATTTTAGAGTAAGCTAAAGAGCTAAGATGTTGCTGTTATGATCTAGGTGGATGCTGTGGCAATGCTCCTGTAATATATAGATCCCAAATATAGTGTTTCTTCACAGCCTTAAGTCAATCCATCCATTTTCCAATCATTAGCCTGTCCTGGCTACTGTTTGGCAAAGGCTGGACACGCCCTTGCCTGGTTGCCCGTCTGTACAGGGCACAGAATCACAATTTAGAGTCACCAATTAACCAATGAAACATGTTTTTGGACTGTTGAAGGAAGCTGGAGTTCCCAGAGTAAACCCACGGATGCACAGGGAGAACATGCAGACTCCATACCGAAAGGTCCCAGTTGAATCAGGGCCTTCTGTGAGGCAAGAATACTAAATACCACACCATGCAGCCGAGTCACAAGTCCCTCAGGTGAGTTTTATGTGTGGGGTCATGGGGTGTATGTATCAGTGGAGGGCAAAGAGGTGGGATGATATTCATTTTAAATGTGTTTGACTTCTTGTTTTAACTGTAGAGCACTTTGAGCTGCATGGGATGAAATGCTCTTTTTTGTAAAAATAAAGCTTGATTTGATTTCTGATATGATACGGTAAAATATTATTTTGACTAGATTCAGTACAATTGATTTGAATTGTGATACAATTTGATTTGATTTTGTTAGATTCACCACAATTTGTTTAGTTTTGATTTGATTTATAATATGGTACAATATAATATCATATGGCACGGTCTGGTTAGATTCAACCCAGTTTGATTTGATTTGATTTGATTTGATTTGATTTGATTTGATTTGATTTGATTTGATTTGATTTGATTTGATTTGATTTGATTGGGTTGGATTGGATTGGATTGGATTAGATTGGATTTGATTCGATTTTCAGGTACAGTACAGTCCAGTTTTTTTATATATTCAACATAATTTGATTTGATTTATGATATGATACAGTACAATATGACATAATATGGTTTGGTTAGATTGAATACAATTTGATTGGATTTGATTTGACTTATAATAAAATATAGTACCTTCAGTTAGATTCAATATAATTTGATTTGATTTGATTCGATTTGATTTTTGGTACAGTACAGTTCAGTTTGGTTAGATTCAACACAATTTGATTTGATTTATTATATTATACGGTACAATATGACATGGTATGGTATGGTTTGGTTAGATTGAATACAATTTGATTTGATTTGATTTATAAAATAACCTGGTACGGTTGGGTTAGTTGTGAACTAGTACTTTTAAAAAAAGCTGAACTAAATAAAATGAACATTGTCAGCCTCTATATTTAGATCACATTCATATAAAAACCCCAAACATGACAGATGTGAGTCCATAAGAGCAGCTTTTACAGCAGCTGAACCATTAAATTGGACCAACGGGTTATTTTTAACATGCATGAACATGCTGGGGGCCTCTTTTTTTTGTCAGTCACATTATTCCTCACATGATGTCTTCCGGTCTTGCTGTCAAATTCCTACTTCTCCTCTGGATTTTCTCAGCAAACACTCCTCTTTGTGTGGGGAGTCCCTCAAGACGGCAGGTACACGGACTCACCTCCGAGGAGTTTCTTCCTCGGCGAGCTGCGTGGAATTTTGTGGTATAAATAAACTGGCAGCTGACACCAGACCAGGTCCCGCACATCCACCTCATAGATTTAAGCCTCGCTCCCCCAGAAAGCTCACTTTAGAGGGGACATGTCAGACCCTGCTGTGTTGGCAGAGAGATTTTTGCCATTATGCAAAAAATGCAGAATAAAGCATCCTTTAAAGCCTGTATGCTCACTAAATCGAGTGGAACTCAGTGACGCTCTCTTCTTCCACTGCTTGAGAATTGGTGCATAATCCAGCCTGACATGAAAATGCTCAATTTCCTATTTCTGATATATTTTCACATTTTCTCTTTAAGTTTTGATGTGCTAAAGTTTATCCTGCAAGACATTCTGATGTATTTACAGTTTGACTTTAACTGTAATAGTGGAGGATACAACAAAAAAAGGTTTAAAACTTAGATTTTATCAAGCAAAGGATGGAAACATTTCAGTAACTAAGCTCTGTAATCTGTTGCTGACTCATTATTTGATGCGGGATTAATGCCACTCTCCGTCCTTCCCTGGGCACACCAGTTGCCCAGACGGAGGTTGACACAGCTGTCAGAGGCAGCGCAGTCCCGCGTGGTGAAGCAATGGAGCAGAAAGGTCAAAGGCCAGCAGCATTTAGGTGAACAGAGAGAACAGGTGACGGAGAGGTGAGGGGAACTCACTCACGTGGTTTACAGAGGGGACAAAGGGATTTAGGTGGATGCTTTGAGGTCATTAGATTCAGGGCTGGACACGAACAGATTACTGAGTGAGCCCACAGCACATTTGAGGTCGGAAGTTAAAGTAAAAATGTCAAATAAAGTGCCAAAAGTCGCAGATGAGATCCAAAAATGAAGAATCATTAAAATACAAATCATAACCAGCAAAAAGTAGCAACAATTATTAACTATAGCCAACATAGAAACATTTTTGAGGAAAAAATAGATGGGAAAAAAAAGACAAAGACGAAAAATCTAGATTTCAAAAAGCTTCAAGAAAATCCAAATTATCTCAATCTGAGACAGATTCGTGATAAGTGGTGAAGTAAAGCAGCCAAAAATCAATTACAATCACTGAGAGTTAATAAAACAAAAAAAATTGAGAGGAAAATTTTAAACTAAAATTAAATTAAATCACCACGAAATTAAGTGATCAACAAAAAAAGAGCAAAACCAGAAAACAAAATAAGTAAAATAAAATAAAACCCTTAAAAAATATGTTTAAAAAATGAAAATAATGTGTGATTTGTGCTGTTTAGGTGAAAGTTTAACATAAAAAGACAGAAATTGTGCCAAAAACTGTACCAAAAAATGAGGTTACTCCAAACACCTCCATTAGGCTTTAATCTCTTGCTGATGGCACCAAAGGTGCTGCAACAGGAAACACAACTCTGGCTGTTCTCACCAACCAAACAAGACATGAAAGGCCAGTCGCCGTCACACCGGGGGCTGTGTCGTCCTGAACGACCCCATTGTGGTGGTCCAGGGGGATGACAGGTGGGCAGCAGCGCATGAGATCACTGCACACCGGAGAGGTGTGCACATTACAGCTAAATTATGATCAGCATCGCAAGGAAACTCACTAATTCACAATTCTATGTTTTCACAAAGTTAACATTCAAAGAAAATAAAGATTAGTGATTGATTTAACACATGACACGTGACAAAGTAGAAGCTAAACACATACAACATTATTAATAAGTACTTTGTTATGCAACAGAATAGAGGGCCCAGACCATGACATTACCACCACCATGTTTTAAAGCTACTGTAAGGCTCTTTCTGTTTTCAAATTATACTAAAATAAAGTCATCAAAGTTTTTTTTTTATTTAAAAAAAAGAAGGACTCATAGCATACAGTACCTTGCAAAAATACAAGATTTAAAAAAAGAACTAAAATATAATAGTACACAAGGAATAAGTACTAATTTCTATAGATAAGTCTGATGTTTTTCTCAAATATAAACCTTTATGTTCTTATTTTAATGTATGGTTGGTTGAAATCTGGGTATCTAGTCTACAACTGTTGATATGCTGATAAAAATACATTAAAGGATTTTTTTTTAACATTGCTCACTTGTTTGTTTTTCTCCACTGACACATATTTATTCCATGTAGAAATATCCTTTTTATTTTGTCAGAGGTATAATTTTAATGTTGATGTAAATATTTAAACAGGAAGTCAATACTTGAGGGTATTTTTCATTTAGAAAATCAGATTTTTATACGAACACTTTTTCTCTGATGCACCTCAGAATGTTTCCATCTCTTTGTCTTTAAAGAATGACCATACTGTGAGGTTTCACGTCCTGTTAGACTGTTGTGGGGGGGATAACTAGTCATTCCAAATACCAGTCAGAGTGACAACTGCAGTGCAGCGGTACCACAGAGGACACAAGATAAAGGGGGATTTGAGGCCCTTCAGAATGAGGCTGATTCAGTTCAGGATTTTTGATGCAGTAATCATCAGTTCTGTTAAATGGGGTCCTCAAAACTAGGATTGTTTTCTCCATTTGTAACCAGCAACATTCTTATTTGATTCATAAACCTATAAAATCAACAAAACAAAATTAAATCAAAAACAATCTAGCAGATATGAAGATGCAGAAACAGAACGGTCATTATATTACTTTTTTTATTCATACAATTAACTTGGAGGCCCCAACAAACATGTCAAGACAAAAAGTGTGATTGTAAAACCGTTTGACAGATTTTGCTCCTGAACTTTCAAAAGTAGTCATCAGTCCTGATCTACACATAATACTTAGTGTCCACTACAATGCAGGCTGACGTGACAGATCTTTGTGGAATACGCGATTAGGCCATGTGTCATCACATCACATTGAGCTCTTCTGCCTGACGTCCTATAACTTAAACTTTATAGAGTCCAGAGACACAAGGGTCTGTTGTGTGACTCACACAGTAAGAAACTGTAGTCACCATCATTACTGCTGCCATGTGTTCATCTCCATCATTCGCATGCAGCTCACCACAGATCCACGGATCACAAAGTTAAAACAGAGACACAAACTTTGCTCTTTCCTGGACTGATTTTTTTAATTATTTTAAATGATTTCCATTTACTTTTTGAAATGTAGATTAAAAAAATTAACATTTTAAGCATCATTTCTTCTACTCAGAAATGTGTCCCCTCTAACCCCACAAACATCCCTTGCCCTCTCCATCCCCCTCATGGGACACAACAGCTGTGGTTTCGCCCCCCAGAGTCATATGACATGGGCAGGTGGGACAAACCTATATGGGACATACCCCCACTGCCCCTCTTCCATCTCCCTGAATGTCAGCCGCACACTTGTGCTCAGTCTCTGTACTGTTCAAGGGTGTGGCCATTTTGCTCCGCTGGAATGTGCTCCTCGTTTGTAGATCCTCACTGTACGTCTGATCTCTCAGACGGCAATGAGATTCCACAGACACAATCCCCCTGCTGCTCCAGCTTCTGCTTGGAGCTGCTGTTCATTTCTAAGAGGTTGAAAGATGCACATTTTGACTAAACAGATTAATTGGCCTTAAAGAATTTTACCTTTTGTGTGCACATTTCTAGTTGTCCGAAACCAATGGTTCTAAGATAGCGGTACGTTTACATGGGAGTACCAGTTCACTCATATTAAATGAAATAATATGGTCAAAAAGTAAATGAACAGCAGCTAAGTATTTAAAAATAAATCAATTTAAATTGGGTATGCTGTACAGCTGGAAATATACTTATAAAATTACCCCAGATGCCAAAAGTCATTTAAAGTTTTTCTTTTACTATTAAATTTTTTTCCATTTCATAAAAAGATGTATTGTCATTTTAAATTAAGCTTATGAGTACTTGTGCAAGGTTCT
>NC_050535.1:13537401-13548369 GCF_002922805.2 Oryzias melastigma | reverse complement strand
GGTGTATATTAATATTTGAAAATAAATCTTTACGTTTTATTGCTTCAAAAATCCGTAGTTTTAAAAAACAAAAACGGAATCATTTTTTTATATGATACTGGTACATTTATTTGTGGTTTATATGGTTTCCTTTATTCTTTTCACAGGAGGAACACTTTTTTTCTACAGCTTTTGTTCCGGGGGGAATGTTTTAACAAACGGACAGGAACGATGAGGAGGTTTGATCCGAGCTAAAACTATGATTTCAATTAAATTATAATATTTTAGATTAAATGAATGGTAATATAAAAATAAATCATTTCTATGTAGGGTATTAGAAGTTTAATTCAGATTGAATAGTGGGCGTGTAGCCTGCGCATGCGTCTTCTCGTCAGCAGCTTGTTTTGGACAGAACCCCCCACACAGGTCAGTAAAATGAATTGATGGGTTGTTTAAAATAGCCAAACATATATATTTTTATTTTTATCGATAGTTAAACAATTCACAATAATTCACCACGCTGAATATCTGTGTATTTCTTGTGTTTGTTTCTATCTGAGTAGCGTGTAAACAGGAGTCCATGTGGGTTCTGTTCTGCACGTGTTCTGGTTGATGGCTAGTTGTGTGCCTTGTTCACCAGAAAATGTTACTGACTGCTCGCCACCTGTCCAAAGTGCTGCAGCTCACCCTGGCGGTCATTAAGCCTGATGCTATGGCTCATCCGTTGATGATGGAGGTCAGCTTTCCCTGTCAATCCAAACAATTTTCAAAAAATAATTGAAAATGGAAATGTAATTCTGAATCTGGGATATATTTTGGGTATGATATTCACCTGAAACAGCAGCCTTATCTTGTGAAAACTGGATGAAAGAGCAAAACAGACAGCTTTATTGATCAAACATCAGGGAAATTAACAGACGTATCATAGCAAACTCCTGTTCTGCAGAGGCTTTCATTTCATATCCACATCCATCTTTGCAATACTTCAAATGTTGTTTGTTCTCGTGAGTGAAATGCAGACACACTGCAGAGGCATTCCGGGTAGGGAAATAGCTAACAAAAATAACTAATATTTCATAAAAATTAATTCTTTAGTGGGACAAAGGTAATATATGATCATTTATATGGATATAGTTTACTCTTAAAGGTTTGAGCATGATAGGACTTTTAATGTCTGTTTGAACTGGTAAACTTTATCAAAGATACCTGTCCATTCCCTTAAACAGTCAGACTGTAACCTCTCCACCATCACCAAAGAGCTGTCAAAGGACACCAGGAACATGAACCAATCGACAACAAGCAAGCAGCTTTATGAGAAGAGATACACGATCTCCCACCACTTGGAGCTCCACCTTATTGGGTACAAATGATCTTTAGAGCTATAAAGAAACAGCCCAGAAAACTGGATGTGGATAGAAACATCGGGCTCTGGGTCTACCTTTCTGCAAAGAAAAGGTCAAATGGAAACATGTATGATGAGATTTTGGACAAAAATCAGTGAGAAAATGGAAAAGGAAACGTGTCCATTTCTTCCAAAAAAAAATTCCAAATTCAACACCTGGGAAACAAAGGAGTGGTTATTTAGAAAGCAATTCAAGGTTCTGGGGTGGTGTAGCCAGGCTCTGGACCTCTATCTGTGGAGGGAGTTGAAAAGCCTGTCTTGCCCAGGAACAGCCCCAAAACACAGCTCTTAGAAGATCTGCATGGAAGATCTACAGTATCTTCAACCCTGGTCTTCACCTTTGACCAACCAGGATTATTTAGAATATTGAGATGAACTTTTGCTATTGACCCACAGTTGTATTTTCTTGCTCCAACATACAAATACATTCTTTAAAAAGTCATACTACGTTTTTTTTTTCAGTTAAGGTTTATCTCTGATGAACCTCTTCACTTTTCAGGGGGACCAGCTTACAGAATCTGTGTTTTGCTTCACTGTAGCTCCCACTGATGGAATTTTGGTTGAATCATTCTATTCTTTTTTTGATAAAAGTCATTTTTTTACAAATATTACAAATATCTGCTTTATCTTTCAGGCTCTTCACCAGAAAATTCTAGATAATGATTTTATAATTGTCAGATGCAAGGATCTGGCGTGGGAACGGCAGGACTCAGAGAAGTTTTACGCCGAGCATTCAGGTGTGCACACAGCAGGTGCTCGTCCAGATTTTCTGAAATGAGCAAAGGCAAGCTGTTCTTTATCCATGTGACCAAAAGTGAGTCAGCAGCCTGAATTGGCCGTTTGCAAAAACAAGTGAATCATCCTACACTTTGCTGCTAAAATGCAGACTCTTAAACTGCCGTGCAGTGATTCAGAAAAAAGGGCTAAACAGTGAACACGGATGATCCTGTTTTGCTTTCATTTTCAGGCCGATTCTTCTATCAAAGACTTGTTGAATTTATGTCAAGGTAAACCTCCATGTCTTTAAAATCAATTACTGATATTAATCCTGTTGCTTTCAGATTACAGGACTCAATTTAAAGTTTATTTTTGCCCATTTTCCCTAAAAACGTTTGACCATCTGTGTAAATTTCTTCCCAGTGGTCCGATGCGAGCGTACATTTTAGCCAGAGAAGATGCGATCCGTCACTGGAGGGGACTGATGGGACCGACCAAAGTGTTCAGAGCCAGATACACCGACCCGACTTCCATCAGGGCCCAGTTTGGGCTCACTGATACAAGAAACACAACTCATGGCTCAGGTTAGAGAGGTTGTAGGATCCACTTCAATAAAAATAGTGCTTTTAACATTTTCCTGTAGACATATATAAAGAAAATTAAGCTTAAAAGTGCATTTCTGAGTATTTATTTATTCAAATCGTTGTGAATCAGTAGCAGAAAAAAAAGGATAATTAATACCAAATTAGCTAAATTAGTGGGGCTTGTATGTTCAGAGGTTTCAAAACAAGCTCTTCCAAACCTAAAAGCTTAAAGCCCTTTTTTGCTTTTTGCAAAGTTTTTAATCTACAGAACTGTAACCACCGTTCATCAGTTTTAAATAGAATTTTTTTTCTTTCCTCCATCAGATTCTCCAGAGTCGGCTCAGAGAGAAATAAGCTTCTTCTTCCCAGATTTCCACCAGGCAGACTGGATGGAGAAAGAAGAGCCGCTATTCCGATCGGGAAAGATTACTTATGACCATCAGAACCAGGTCCATACTCTTTCCGCAGCAACACAACCTTAGAAGGCTCTTGTGTAGCATTCAAACAAAATCTCTTATAAATTCATGTTGGACCATAAAGCTTTATTTGATGAAAAAAACACAAAGTATAAACTGATTTGTGCAAAATAACAAGGTGCAGTGAGCCTGATCGATCATTGCTGCCGGTTTCACATCACTTTCCTGAGTCGTACAGACTGTAAAACATTTTCCCAACATAAATATTCACAATAAACATGAAAAAATACAATGATAGCACTGAACACTATTTAATAAAAGCAGCAAGAAGTGTTTTTAATCACCCTGTCTTTTATAAATACTATTATGGCACAATTAAATTATTATTTTTATGACCAAATACATTTTTTTCTCATGTAAAAACATACAATAACACATTATAATTGGCACGTGATTCATATGTAAATATGAAGCTGTAGACAAACATTTCTTTACAAAAAACACATTCATTTCACAGTTGTGTTAAGCCTCACTCAGTCCTGCCTTCATGTGTTTTGAGGAGCCACCTGTTTTAGAGTCTCCACAGGTTTCATGATCTCATATGTTGTGAGGGACTTCTTCACTTTTCCGTTTTCGTCTACCTGGTGGATGCTCTGTGTCACGGTAATGGTCACCTGCTTGGTCGACATCCGATTATCCTGCCATTTTGTCTATAAATGAGGAAAAAAAACATTTTTATAGTTTGAGGATTTTACTTTGAAAAGGGAAAACATGAAGTGTGAGAGGCTTACGATTTCCTCTGTGTGGAGAACACTTCTGCGCTGCACTGTGGTTCCCGATGGCGGTGAAGCTGCCTCCTGCTTCGGGGAGGACAAGATAGAGGAGGGGCTGCTGGGCGTTGCATCGTTCAGACTGGCTTCAGACACGGCCGAGCAGACCTTCAGGTACGCCTGAGCAGGAGGAGGGAGGCCATCTTCAAAAAAGTCTGGAACTGCAATGAAGACAAAGATTGCAAACCTGAGAACCTGTTTTTTTGGTGTTTTTAACATGTAATTGAGATATTTTTCTGATACTTATAAAGAAAGTTAAGATTAAAATAGCATTTCTGAGTATTTCTTTATTCAAATCGTTTGTTGTGAATCAGGATTGTATTTGTGACATTGAAAATACACTGGGTGGGCCATAAGCTCCATCCATTCGGATGCAGCCACTTGTAGATCCATGTAGTTGCAACATTGCTCGACATTTTTGTTGCACCGGTAAAGTTAGGTTGACAGTGTATGGAGCTGTAAGCTAGCATTTAAAGAGAGCTCAATTATGAGCGATGGGAAGGGGGGGGGAGGTAGCTTTGTACCAACAGTTCCACCCACAACTCAAAGGTGAATTCTTAATTAATTTCTGCTGTTCTGAAGAAACTATGTACTAGAAAACGACACGTTTTTTGAAATATTTTGGATAAAAACAGCATTTACATAATAAAAATTAAAATTAAAAACATTAAAAAAAAGCCAGACAGTAGAGAACAGTTTTAAGAAAACACAGTTCGATCTATGCTATTCCTAAAAAAAAAAAAACTGTACCTGGGCTTGAACTCACAACCTTCTCCTTATAGGCTAGTAAAGTCCCCACTAACATTTAACATTGAAGGAGTCTTCAGAGTGCAAAGATTTCCTCCAATTTGTCCATTTGTGGATGTGCTTTTTGTGTTTTCAAAGTAGAAGTCTTTTTTTTGTTCTCGTTACATCAACCTGGATTCACCAGCAGCTGCATCTGTTACCATGAGAGCAAAGACGTGTGTGCGCTCTTGGCTTTAGAAGCAGCGTGTTATCTACCCCTTAACTGAGTCATCTTCTCGTGGCTTCAAAGAAAACGTGCACACACACAAACAGGTTTGTGTGAAAAGACAAATCCACCAACAAAAAATAGATTGAATGAAGAGGGAGAACATCTCGTCTTCCAGCACACTGTTCATTTTCCGTACTTCCTTAAGAAGCTCCGGTGTAAAAAGTTCCAAAATATGATCAAACATTAATTCATCATATATTGGTTAAAAAAGACTTGCAAAACAATAAAGTTTAAACTGAATAAACCTAATGCCTCTTAGTCAACCATGTAAAACCACACAGTCTCCTTACCTGGGCTGATGGTCTTCTCGGAGATGAAGCCGACCTCGGAGTTGTCAGACGGGATGCTCTGGATGGATGACAGCGGGATGTCGGTGTCGGTACTCGTGAGCCACGTGGATTCCGTCTCCTTGGTCCAGCTCTCCAGATAGCGAGGTTCCAGAGCATCAGTCCTGCTCCCCCCACAGCCCATAACTCAGCCTCTGAACAACACCGTCACCTACAAGCTTGATTTACCTTCAAGGGCTGATAAAAAAGAAAATAGGTCTATTGTGAATTTAAAGATTTATATTTGTTAATCCAAGGAAACAGACTTACAGCTCAGAGGAAAGCTGTGTGAGCAGCTACGAGCCCTCATGAGTTTGGGCTTCCTGTTGACTCAGATAACCTCCTTTACGACCATCTTCTGATGATCAACTGGGCCAAGGAGACCAGAAGACCGCCAAACACCAACCATTATGCAGCCACCTAAAATAATAGGGAAAAAAGTCAGTTGTGTCTTCTTTAGATGTACAGTTCTTTTCAAATTAGAGATATACATTTATATTAAATATTCACTTGATTTAAGATATATTTTTGTGTATTTTTTAACTACTGTTAAATTTAAATCTCAGTATTACTGTGTCGTTTGTTGTTAAACCATTTATTTACTTATTTTTAATTATTCTAAATGACAGTACACTTTTTAGTCACTTTCTGACATTTGTGTCTCCATCAAATGACATTTTACTGTGAAGCTCTTAAATAGGATTTTAAAGAATAAAAGGGGACATTTAAAGCATTTTCTCTGAGCATTTTAAATATATAATAAAAAACTTTTAGGTGAATATAATAGTAAATATTGCTTTTTATGTGATTTATTAGCTACTATATTTTACACAGATTTTGTTTTCTTTGATGAAAACATTTTTTTCAAAAGATTAAAAATGTTGCTCCACTGCAAACTAGATTAAGATTTGGAGGTTTTATAGATGTGATCACTATCTGACTCCTACAAAACCAGGAGAAAATAATATTTAAAAATATCTATTTTTTGTAAGTAGGTCGCTATGAATGAACCTTTTACCTAAATATATCCAATTTGTGACCCATTATAAACTCCTGGACGACAAAAATGTACAGGCTAGCCTTTTAGTTCAACATGTAAATAAATAGCATATGATATTTGTATCTTCGGCGATGCTAGCGGTTAGCGAGCTAGCGCAAAAATCACGACAGATGCACCGATTCTATAAAAAGCCACAAAAACCTGTTTTTACTAGCATTCTGCGTTCAAAAACAGACAGTAACGCACCGCATACACCATCAAATCCAGCATGGACATAAACCAACCTGTTGCAGCGTGTCACTACCAACCCTCAACACTGGCAGGCGGAACGTGAAGCCAACCAGGAAGTAACAAAACGTTGCAGTACTGGCACTGACCAGAGGCAGGTGCTTTAGAGTGAGCAAATTCCCATTGACTCCCATGTTAAAATCCTAATTTTCCGCCCTCTAATAAACCCCTTTAATACGTGGTGCTTAAAGTTCTTATTTCATTAATGGCTGCATATTTGTTCCATGACAACTCTGAGGGGAATTAATTTTTTTCCTAAGTTTGTCATTATTTTTTTTTTTAAACAGGATTTATTTTCGCTTAATGAGGGGGCGTGGCTTTTGATTGACAGATGACGATCGTGGTGGATTCTGGGAGCAGTGCTCCGGTGTTTTGCTGTCTGCTCATAGACTGTATATAAAATAATTATGTTTACAGTCTATGGCCCAACTCCTCAGCAGACATTTTGGACGGGGGCCTGGTACCGACCGCCCACACCAGAGGAGACTCCTCCGTGTGATTGTGACTTTAGTGATGGCGTTCTTCCTGTGCTGGCTGCCCCTGCATGTCAACAAAACCGTGGCCATGCTGCTGGAGTTTGGATTTGTCACCTACTCCTGCTCTTTAGACCAAAGCCTACTGGCTGCTCACTCGTACGTCACCTGTCTGGCCTACATCAACTCCTGTCTAAACCCCTTCCTCTACGCAGCCTGTGATCCGTCTTTCCGGAGGAGATGCAGAGGAGCTCTCCTCACGTTGTGTGGAAGGTGTAGAAGAAGAGGAGAAACCAAAGCCATTGGGGTTGATGAATTTACAGAGAAAGAGGACAAAAGTTCATCTTTTCCCATGAGGACTAAGGACACCCATAGGTTAGAGGATGGGGAGGCAGAGGAGAGGGTGCTTGTAGTGGCTGAGGAGGCCTTCTAATGAGAAGCCATTGAACTGTCTCCAATATTCTGCTACTAAATAAGATATCATTAAAAAAACCTCTGTGAGATGCAATGATTTTCTATGCTAACATCTTGACTAGAAGAGTATGGAAAAAAACAGTGTTCTTTATTTTTGATGTAACATTTTTACCAGAAAAATAAAATGATTTTCTGCTTCCTAAATAAATTCTTGTAATATGTTCCATTGTTTTATTTTTATAATTCCTTTTTAAATCTGCTTTTGTTGATGATCATTAAAATGTCTGCTCCTTTTTTTCTTTAAAAAAATGAAAACAAACTGTTAGGTTTTGTTATTGCGTTGTCCAAAAAAACTTCTTTGAATCACCTGTTTTAGGTAAAACACAATTTCAAATCAAGAAAATCAACACTGGAATACCTAACATGCTCAAACAACTTCAATAGTACTTGATTAGATGGATTCAGAACGCATCAATGGGGCCAAAAGTTCTGGTGAAAATAAGATTTATAACTGAAAAATAAGAAATTTTGAATTTTGAAACCAAAAAACAGAAGATTTTAAGTTTATTTTCGAATAGCAAAAAGTTTTTGACATCTCTATATTTTTTTTTCACAAGAATGAGAGTGGCTTCAGTCATACTTTGAAAAAAAAAAAAAAGAGAGAGCTGATCCAGACAGGGTGCCATGCCCGCAGGGGCCTAGGTCCGGCGATGACGCTCAGTGCTGAGGATGTGTTGCGTTTTATCACGTGTTTCTGTCATGGGCGTGCCAGTACAGCACAATGTGGTGTATTATCTGTTACGTCATTACGTTACCTGTCATGGGCGTGCTATTGCACAATGTAAGTGTTGTAGCATTCAAGCCTACGGCACTGAGACGCATATTGCCGGTCCACCTATCACACTCACACGGGTTGACACCCTATCCAACCAACTCTCCCGATAGCAGCATTTCCGCTGATCGGTATTTATAGTGGGTGTGTCAAGCTATACTGTAAACTCATGGTTTCACTTCCGGTGCGCTTTTAATCGCAGTGTGCTTTGGCAAACATGAACTATATACTATATATGACTTGTAAATAAAATATAAAGAAGAGTAAATATAACTTTGAAAGGTTTTTCTTTACCAAAGATACGTTTTGAGTCGCGCTGCATGGTGGGAAATATGTGACGAAATTGGTCACGTGACACACGGTGTGACCATAGACTTAATATATAATGGGTGTGACAGACTTGCGGCACAACTGTGCTACCGCTGTCTAAATTGAGCGGCTGCGTCTTTAAATAGTAACTGTCGTACCGGTCATGTTGCCGGGTACCGGTGGGGCGGTGACACAGCTAAACTCTTTGTGAATAATTTTTTCAGCAGTAAAATTTGAGAGATTTTCGTGGACAAACGGGCTCCTGGACATGAACGAGACTTTAGTGATTGCGCAAAGAGGATGTATGACGGTGATGTCAAGGTAGTTTTGTTGTTCATTAGCCAAAATGTTAGCCTGACACAAACACATGCTAGCACACAAGTTTAATAAAAACACATATGATCTATTTGAATTTGCTGAAATATAGCGGTATGAAAGTCAGTGTTGGGGTTGTGATTATAAATCTATATCTCCCTTTGAAGTATTTATTATGGTAAATGTTTTATGTTGTTATGTTAGCAAGAACACTTACTAGCATGATGTGTTCTGAAATTTCAACAGGCAAAAATTGAAGTTTTATTTTGTTTGTTATTATTTGTTTTATTTTTACAATTCCTTTTCAAATCTGCTTTTGTTGATGATCATTAAAATGTGTGGTCATTTTTTTTTCTATAAAAGAATAAAATAAAACAGAAACTCTTAAGTTTCGTTTTTGGGTTGTCCAAAAAAACTTTTGATTACTTTGAATCACCTGTTTTAGGTAAAACACAATTTCAAATCAAGAAAATCTACACTGGAATACCTAACATGCTCAATACATGAAAAGTCCTTATTTTAGATATGTACAACCTGAAGTTGCTGCCACTCTGTTAAAGGGGCTTTTCAGATCTGGGTTGCCATGTTGTTTTATGTTAATTATTCACTTAGCTTAGGACAGAGGATCCTCTTCCAGAAGAAGTTACAGGTCTGTCCCTCCCACCGTCTAAAAGTGAGTTTCTAGATGAGAGAAAGGCCTGGAATGTTGCTCAAAAGTCTTCTATTCTCACCACAAAGGATTGATGGCAGCGTGACCCCTCGGGAGCATCCGAGCATCCTCTGTATTTACGGTGTAATTCAATGCTGACCTGGAGGTGCCCTGTTCTCTAGTGACCACTCCAACGACCATCAAGTCATAACTTATGTCAGAGTCACACAGCTGAGTAAAAGCTAAAGGTGGGGGACAAAGACTTTCAGTTTAAACCAAAATTATTTTACTTTTCATGAGTGTCAAAATGTGTCAAAAGACAAGATTATTTCACTTTTATCAACTTAAAGATATGGAATTAAACAACTTACATTTACATAATTTCTTAGTTGGATTACATCAGTTATTACTTAAAATAATACATTCTTTCAGAAGAAAAAAAGGAAAATAGATGTTTTTGTAAACACAACAGCAAACATTTACCACGTTTCTAATCCAATTATTTTAAGATTTTTTTCATAAATGTCTTTATGTTTACAAATCAGAGAAAGGGAACAATCTTCCTTGTAGCCATAATACTTTTTTTCTTTTTTTCTGAATTGCATTATTAAAAAAAGTCCAAAAAAACATTCTAAGAGATGAGTAAATGCATGAAATTTCTGTGTTACTCTGCAGAGTTTGGGTATATCTATTTGAATGAAGACAAACACTTCATCTTTTATTTTGAAACATAAAATGCATTAAAGGATTTTTAGGGAATGTACACATAAAATAACATATTTGATAAGCTTTGGCTGCTTTGTGTTTTCTGTGTTTTTAACATGTTCCTTAAACATTTTCTGATTATGAAGGACATGTATAGAAGAATTTACAATTAAAACTACACTTCTGAGAATTACCACTGGATCTTTGGGGAGGCTTTTTGTCAAATCAGCAGCTTCCTCACGGCTCTCAACATGTACGCCAGCGTCTTCAGCCTGAGCATGCTCAGTCTGGAGCGGTACTGGATTCTGACCGGACGCCAGCCCTCCAGCCAGCAGCCACCACGGAGCAGGCCCTCCAGAGCGTTTTGGGTTCTCGGCGGCGTGTGGGTGGTGGCGGGGGTCCTGGCTCTTCCTGGTTTGCTGCTGCGCTCTGTCAGGGAGATGGAGCTGGACTCCAGAAAGACCATCCTTTCCTGTCAGATGGATTACTCCATCCTGATTGGATCAGAGTTGGATGACTCAGAAAAAGAGAGGATGGAGATGGTGTTGGCTTCCGCCTTGAGCATCAAATCAACTCTGTTTGGATTCCTGCTTCCTTTAGTCGTCTTGCTAATCTTCTCTCTGGCTCAACCATAGACTGTATATAAAATAACTGGACAGAGCAAGCCCCCCTACTTCCGTGTTCCATATAGGAAGTACCACTGGGTTGCAAAAA
>NC_050535.1:13531911-13536308 GCF_002922805.2 Oryzias melastigma | reverse complement strand
GTAATCCTAACCTTAACCAGGAACGACGTCATTTAGAAAAGAGCCGGAGGATTTCTGATCACGTGATCAAAACGAAACCTAAAAAGCCATTCTCTCGAGCCGCCGTTATTAAAGCTGTTTACATCCTGCGGTCTCGTGGTCGAGGCATGGAAAGAGGCGGACAGTTGCAATAAACTCACTCCTGATTGGCGACAGTACTTCATGTTAATTCCATAACTCAGCTATGACTCAGACCAATCGCTGGAGATGGGTTGCAAATGCTGCTGCTCCCGGTATCCTGTGGGGCCACCCCGGGAACCCCGCAGGGTGCGGGAGCAGCTCGGGCAGGAGACTGGTGAAGGCTGGCGGTAGAAAGCGATTACCGTAAAACAAAAAGGGTACCCCCAGTTATGACTCAGGCGCAACCAGTGAGTACTCAGCGCAGTACCACACTGGTAGCAAATACTGGTCTACCAGCTCCTACCAGCTCCTACCAGGTTTGAACCCGCCTGTACGCTTGGCCAGCGTCAGGTGTATTTTTTTTTTAAATAAATGTCACTATGTCAGTTATGACTGTACAAAATGTATTTTTGAAACAGATAAAATTATTCAAAACGTCACTAGCATTGGGCTGCACGGCACAGTGGCGCA
Source organism: Oryzias melastigma (assembly GCF_002922805.2). NCBI lineage: Eukaryota > Metazoa > Chordata > Actinopteri > Beloniformes > Adrianichthyidae > Oryzias > Oryzias melastigma. The sequence continues at coordinate 13,535,678 of NC_050535.1, read as the reverse complement.
GTGGTTAGCGCTCTTGCCTCACAGCGAGAAGGCCCCGGTTCGAATCCCGGCTGGGACCTTTCTGTGTGGAGTTTGCATGTTCTGCCCGTGCATGCGTGGGTTTTCACCGGGGACTCCGGCTTCCTCCCACCGTCCAAAAACATGCTTCATAGGTTGATTGGTGACTCTAAATTGCCCCTAGGTATGAATGTGAGAGTGAATGTGTGTGTGATTGAGGCCCTGAGACAGACTGGCGACCTGTCCAGGGTGAACCCCGCCTTCGCCCATCAGTGGCCGGGATAGGCTCCGGCACCCCCACGACCCCGAAAGGGAAGAAGCGGTCAAGAAGATGGATGGTCACAAGCATTCATCATTGACAACTCAGAATTTGTTTCCTTTTATTTAAAGCAGGGACCTCTTTACACGTGTCATGGTTAGAAAGCATCATCTATGATAATACTGTCTGTTTTTTATAATTAAAGAACCTAATAAATGATCCTAAAGAGTATTTCTTTCTACTGAAAAAAATCAGTAAGAAATGAAAACAAAAAAAAAAGTTTAGTGATGGGTTGAAGAGTGTGCAGCCGCTGGACGTTCTCTCCGATCCCCATGACAGTTCCAGACTCCAGACGTCGCCCGTTCACGTCCTCCACAGTGATGAGAGAACCAGGAGCTGCTCTTCCTTGTAAAATTAAAAATAAAAGATGTCCACCACCATCGTCCGCCTCAGCTGAACCAGGTGATGCGGGTCCTCGCCGAGCTCATGTCGCTGTGGTGGTTTTGTTGAACTGTCCTTCTGGTGCCAAATGGAAATGACGTCACCATTAATCCAAACTGTAATTGTAAAGAAAAGAAAATAGATTTCCCTCAAAAATATTTGTGCATGTGCTGTTTTGCAAAGATGTGCTAAACACACACAAAAAATATTTAATCTTGTTTATGCTCAAAATACATGTGAATATCTTTAAACCAAATCTTTTAAGAAAAAGAGTTTGCCTAAAAAAGAGCATGACAGTATTTAGTTTGGATTGTCAGCAGAAGAGGAGGCAGCATCAGTCATGTTTAACCTCTTCGATATAGCTGTAAATGGTCTGACTGGATAAAGTTTTGGCCGCTCCAGTGTTTATGTCTCTGAGCAGAAAGCTTGCGTTAGCGCTGCAGTTTCTAGCTCATCAGTAACGGCAAGGGTTTAGAAAATTATGTGCGAACTCACTATCACTTTCTTACAAAAATAAAAATAAAAATACGACCGTCAACAAGATTCAGCCTCTTAAGCTAACTCTCCTACGTGGATCTGACCCACACATTAGGTGTTGTCAACTTGAATTTCCTTCAGTTTTTGCGTTGGTTTCACGTAAATACGTGCAAATAACACCAACCATGTTTTAAAGCATCAAACATTAATAAAAACATCAATCGAAGAACCAAACTAGCATGCTAGTAGCTCTCGTGAGTTGTTAGCACGCACTTCACGGTCCCCAGCCTGATTTCTCTCTAGTAAAATGAGATCACTATCCTCTAATGATTCCTCTCCATTGGATTTTGAAGTTGGTTGCAAAACATAATTTCCGCTTTTGTGCTTCTCTTCGTTCTTATTCGGACCTCCTCCATTCATCACTCGTAAGACTCGTAATGCCGCGTGTCTGTCACGCCGTATGTCACTTGCACCCAAGTCTCAGTGTGATCTGTCAATCTGTGCTCATGAACTATTTTACAGGGAAGGAAGAGGGAGGTTCCCAAAGGACCCACAGGTGAAGGTAATTAGGCCAATTAGTGAGCATGCAGAAACCCATCCATCCATCCATCCATCTTCTTGACCGCTTCTGCCCTTTCGGGGTCGCGGGGGTGCCGGAGCCTATCCCGGCTACTGATGGGCGAAGGCGAGGTACACCCTGGACAGGTCGCCAGTCTGTCGCAGGGCCTCAATCACACACACATTCACTCTCACATCCACACCTAGGGGCAATTTAGAGTCACCAATCAACCTATGAAGCATGTTTTTGGACGGTGGGAGGAAGCCGGAGTCCCCGGTGAAAACCCACGCATGCACAGGGAGAACATGCAAACTCCACACAGAAAGGTCCCAGCCGGGAGTCGAACCGGGGCCTTCTCGCTGTGAGGCAAGAGCGCTAACCACTGCGCCACCGTGCAGCCCATGCAGAAACCCAGAAAAAATAAAACCTGCACTGCAAACTAAAACAAGCACACACCATGGTCACTGTCGCATACATTTTTTTTTTTTTAATTATTATGCTTCTTCATTTTAGCCCAAAAAAAGGACCACATCTACCTCCAGAAGAGGTGAACAGAGTTTGTCAGTGGCCTCTCAGGATGAGACTTCAACCTCACTCCCACAACCTCACCCTAAAGATGTGAGTATTTCTGTTTTAACATCTTAGCATAATGGCCCTCTGGCCCGTTTCACGATGCAGGTTTTGTTGAAACTCTGTGTTCATGAACTCTAAATTCTGAGTGGGTAAAACCAAACCCGTTTCACAAAGGAGGATTCGCTGAACTCTGAATCAATCACTATGGCAACTTTTTACGGAAAATGTGTTCGTAGTCGGCACATGCTTGTAGGAACACATCAATTTCTGTCACCGGAAGTATGAAGCCCTAAAGGTGTTGGTTCCTGTTGCCATGGCAAATTTTGAGTCCGTGAACTCTTACACTAAGAAGCTAAAATTGTGCAAAAATCTTTTCATATCCTTTTCTGTTTCATTTTCATGTATAGCATGACTTTAAAAAGAGACATGGAGTACGGGAGTTTTGTTTTCCCCAACATAACTGAACATGAGCATAATCCCCTTTTATTTTTTTTTATTTTTCCAGGTCTCAGTTTTGGATGGACTTGTTTGGAGACTTGAGAGACTCTGGATACTTTAATGGAAGCCATGATCACCAAACTTTGCTGAGATTCTGCAGGTGGACTTGGATGAATGTCGAGATCTCTGGAACAAACATGGGATACGGCCAAGTGGACTTGCATTATGTCCTGGAACAACACCCAAATCTTGGTGCATTTTAAATTTCAAAGTTCACATTTTCCCTAAACATATCATATGAATCTACTAGTGGTAGCTTCATTATATTTACACACGTGTTTGTGACTGGAAATGGGGATTCACTTGTGAAATGGATTTGTGGAGTTGGTGTCATGGCTCCTGGTGGAAGTGCAGACCAATGGCAAGACTGGGGCACGAACACTGGAATGCTGCTGCAGCGCAGAGAAGAAGTCCATCTCTGAATCTGTTAAAGATACAAATATTTATGCGCATGATTAGGGAAAGAGCATAGAAATAATTAAGTCAGTCTTTTTTTTTTTTTTTCTTCTAAGTCAAGTAATTCACAAACAATCATGGTATATCTCTCAATAACATTAGCGTGAATCAAATCAAACTTTATTTTTAAAAACGCTTCTACTTGGAGCGCATTACATTTAAAAACAAAACATACTCGGTAAAAGTCATCAGTGTCATGACAGGTTTCAGTTAAAAACAAGTTCAATCATGGTCTAAAATCAGATCAATAATGATCAAGGACTTATTTAAAAGTGATCTGACATTTAAAATAGCCATATTCATTGTTGTGGGTAGAATGTGACGTGAGCACGTTATGGGGTTTGGTAGTTGGTGTTGTTGGAACTGGACATCTGACATGCAAGGCATGTGAATATGAATTAAAATAATTAGAAAATCTATTTGTGACACACAGAATGTGTTTTCACATTATGTTAAGTTGTGGACTTTAATTTTGAAGGTGCAAATCCCTTCAGGGCGGAGTACCCT
>NC_050535.1:13507902-13528873 GCF_002922805.2 Oryzias melastigma | reverse complement strand
TTTAGCCCAAAAAAAGGACCACATCTACCTCCAGAAGAGGTGAACAGAGTTTGTCAGTGGCCTCTCAGGATGAGACTTCAACCTCATTCCCACAACCTCACCCTAAAGATGTAAGTATTTCTTTTTTAACATCTTAACATAATGGCCCTCTGGCCCGTTTCACGAAGCAGGTTTTGTTGAAACTCTGTGTTCATGAACTCTAAATTCTGAGTGGGTGAAACCAAAACCGTTTCACAAAGGAGGATTCGCTGAACTCTGAATCAATCACTATGGCAACTTTTTACGGAAAATGTGTTCGTAGTCGGCACATGCTTGTAGGAACACATCAATTTCTGTCACCGGAAGTATGAAGCCCTAAAGGTGTTTGTTCCTGTTGCCATGGGAAATTTTGAGTCCGTGAACTCTTACACTAAGAAGCTAAAATTGTGAAAAAAATCTTTTCTTATCCTTTTCTGTTTCATTTTCATGTATAGCATGACTTTAAAAAGAGACATGGAGTACGGGAGTTTTGTTTTCCCCAACATAACTGAACATGAGCATAATCCCCTTTTATTTTTATTTTTTTATTTTTCCAGGTCTCAGTTTTGGATGGACTTGTTTGGAGACTTGAGAGACTCTGGATACTTTAATGGAAGCCATGAACACCAAACTTTGCTGAGATTCTGCAGGTGGACTTGGATGAATGTCGAGATCTCTGGAACAAACACGGGATACGGCCAAGTAGACCTGCATTATGTCCTGGAACAACACCCAAATCTTGGTGCATTTTAAATTTCAAAGTTCATATTTTCCCTAAACATATCATATGAATCTACTAGTGGTAGCTTCATTATATTTACACACGTGTCTGTGACTGGAAATGGTGATTCACTTGTGAACTGGATTTGTGGAGTTGGTGTCATGCCTGCTGGTGGAAGTGCAGACCAATGGCAAGACTGGGGCATGAACACTGGAATGTAGAAATAATTAAGTCTCTCTCTTTTTTTTTTCTTCTAAGTCAAGTAATTAACAAACAATCATGGTATATCTCTCAATAACATTAGCGTGAATCAAATCAAACTTTATTTTTAAAAACGCTTCTACTTGGAGCGCATTACATTTAAAAACAAAACATACTCGGTAAAAGTCATCAGTGTCATGACAGGTTTCAGTTAAAAACAAGTTCAATCATGGTCTAAAATCAGATCAATAATGATCAAGGACTTATTTAAAAGTGATCTGACATTTAAAATAGCCATATTCATTGTTGTGGGTAGAATGTGATGTGAGCACGTAATGGGGTTTGGTAGTTGGTGTTGTTGGAACTGGACATCTGACATGCAAGGCATGTGAATATGAATTAAAATAATTAGAAAATCTATTAGTAACGTGAACTGGTACTTGATGCTGAGTGGCAGTTTAATATACCAGGGGTGTAGGTGTCCTGGTTCCACCGTCAGCTGTTAATGGTTTGGAAAGAATGTAGAGTGACACCTATGTTAAGGCTGAGGAGACGAAACCATTTTTGTTAGTATGTAAACCACCTGTTTTGAAGAGGTATGGTCTATTGTAGAATGTTGTGAAGTTATCAATGAACAGCATGCTCATGGGATGAAATATGAAGCTGATGGATGCGTGAAAACATGATGTCTCCATAACGGCGTGAAGGAAGTGGTCCAGATATGACCCAGTTTGTGTTTAACTGTTGAATGTTTTGGATGAGGTTAATGAAGTCAATTTTCAGAGTTTCAGATTCCTGAAGTTTCAGGTTGTGCCTGCATGTATGATGAATGTCTCCACAGAGGGGTATGTAGCAGTTAGTTGGTGGGCAGAGTTGTTAATGTCATTCACAACTGCTCCAGAGAGTGACCGAATGTGGCACCCAGCAACCCGGACATGCCGGACAACGTCTGTGAAATGTCTTGAAATTTGTTCTCAATATAAAAATAAAAAAATCCTTTTATTTGCTTACTGTATCATGGTTTTGTTTGTTTCTACCCCTGGCATTTTATTTTATTTTTTGTTAAAAAAAATTTATATTGTTTGTATGTTTTTGTGTTTATATATGTATGCGTTATACCACTTTTTGAAAGAAGAAAACATTACTTCTATATTATTAATATAATTTTAATAATGTTAATATACCATTGTTATACAAACGGGTTTAAAGTTTTACGCTCTGAACAGTGATTGTGGCGCCTGGAATAATGGAACAAAAATCACTTCAACAGAAACCTGAATGACCATGAATCTTCACTAATATGAAAATAAATTCTATATTTCTATAAACTGAATATTTTGGCTCAACATACTTAAGGTTAGACAAGAGAAATATTAAGTGTTTTAAATTGGTAGCAAACATGGAAAACATTACTCTTAATTATGGATGTTTACCTTTAATAACTGAATATTTTTCCATTCACAGTGTACTTTTATTATTTTTACATTTACAATAATATGTATTTAATTTGTCATATTTTAGGGTTGTGGCACATATTTCAACATTTGAACAAATAATAAAACAGCTGGTAAACTGAGTCTGCAGTTCTACATTAGTCCACACGGTGGCACTGCGTCTCCTCTGGATCGGTGTGAACAGAGCAGCTGGAGGCTCTACAAACTAAATCTCACGGCAAATCCTTTTAGCTGACTTGGCTTGACTGATCTCTGCGGGACGTTTCAGGAAATGCAGCAGGTGGAGGAGCGGGAGGAGTCAGCCGCGGAGTGCCGTGAGTGTCTGTGGACCTCCACGGAGACCTACCGTCAGGTGTGCCGGGGGTGGGGGGCAGGTGCCGCCGCCCGCGGTCACCTTTGACACGTTTGACCCCGTGTATATTTTGGTTAGCGTCCCTGGCTAGCTTAAGGGCCGTCTTGGAGTCGGACACGACAGCAACTACTGCCTTCCTGAACACCGTAAGTTACCTTAACTAAGTAAATATAATTTAAGTGAAACTTGAGGGGCGTTTTGGGCTGATTTAGAGGGGCAAACTTCTCTGGAGGGGTTCGAACTGTGTTTTTGGTGTCCATTCATTCAGGTCAAGTGCCGTCATGGATGACAGCGAGGCAAACGTAAAGGTCGCGGTTCGAGTGCGACCCATGAACAGGAGAGGTATGACACGCCCCGCCCACTTTCAAATAAAACTTTATTCCTATTTTTTTTATCAACTTTTAAAATCTTCTTTTTTAAAGACGCTTTCCAATCAAACTAATTAGCAGTTTAAAGTCAGTCCTGAAAAACCAGCTGCCACACATTTCAGTTCCTGCCTGCCCATCCCTCATCATCTGATCCAATTAAATCCATTTCCGGTCCGGTTTCCTCAAAACTTGGGTTGACAGGAAGTGGTCGCTCTTCCCTTTTAAACAACAGAAAACGCGTGTCCTGCAGAAGGAATGAGGAAGAGAAGGCTTTTCCTTATACTCTAAGTCAGTTGTAAACTGCTCATAATGTTTGCACAGGCAAGTCTTAATCATTCATCAGCATAAAAAAGTCCTGCTTCTGTGTGGTAGCTGACATTAAAGTTATGATTATCAGAATTTGTAAAGGTTTATTTTGCTCATTTTTAATTCTAATTATTCACATTGTTTGTCTTTATTTTAGAAAAAGACTTGAAGACAAAGTGCGTGGTGCAAATGGAAGGAAACCAGACAATTCTGCGTCCGGCCATGACTAACCTGAATCAAGGAGATCCTCGGTAAGATGCACGCCACTTCATATCATCACTGTATACAATAAAAAAAAAAATTACATTTTTAGTGAAGTTTTAGACATTTTGCATTCAGCTTTTACTCCTTTTTTGTTTTTCATTCATGTTTTTTTCTGTGCTTTTGAACACTGCACAAAACCAAAAGTTTTTTTTTTAAGGTGGAATGATCTCATCTGTGCTTACAGCTTTAAAGCTGCATGTTTTTTCAACTTTCCGGGTACAAATCAAAGCTGCAAATGAATAAAACAAAAAACAGTGATGTTAAAGATTTCTCCTAGTAATAATACCACAACTGGGGCAGATCTGAAACAGGTTAAATTGGAGTACTTGTACACCGTTTTTGTTTTTACTGTGAACCATTTATTTGCAAATCGAGTTTATAGTTGCATAGTTGCAAATTTCAGGGGGCAGAGTCCCTCTCTGAAACCTGCAACTATGCATGAAAAGACATAACCAGTGCTCATTCTCTGTGATGTTTTCATCAAAACTTTGGTTGTGGTGTGGGGAAAAATGTGTTAGTGGGAGAGCATGGAAACAGAGAGCTCTCAGCAATAAGAACAGAAGGGGGTTGTTTTGCACCAATCCCTATAACTAGAATTTCTAACCAACTCCTGCTGCTCTGCCGAAACTGTTTTATTTTGGCTAAAAACATCAACATTTTAATAAAATGAGGACTGTGAAAATAGATCAAATTTCACATTTTAGGTTTAGAAAAAATGACATTATTATTTGGAAAGGGCAAAACACTTTGCAGCAATAATTACAGATTTTTAAACAATTTTTGACTAAACAGAACCGTAATCTCCCAAACTATGGTTGCAGGTCCCTCTAAATGAGGGGAAACTAAATTTAAAAAGATAGTATTTTTCCTGTTACCTCTCTTAACCCTGTTTGCAGGGTTTTAGTGCTCCACCCGTCTTGAAGTTTCTCCTCCTTTCCTCCCTGTAAGTTGCTGTCTTGACAAAGGGTGTGTCTGTTCCTGCTCAGTCCTGCTCAGGTAGTCCAGTCTTGCATTGAAACAATGTTCAATTCCTGGTTTTGCTAACAGCATGTGTTGACATTCAACCATTTTTTTTCATTACTCCTGTAGAGAAATAAAACGGTTGCAAAGGAGTGATTCAGACATAGTTACAACAGAATAGTAGAGCTTGAGATCGCTGCTTGTTTTTTTTTTTTTTTTTTTCAATCCTTGCCCAACTTGCTGCTAATTCTAGGTTCTGGGTGAGTAAACACACCTGATCCAGGTGATCAGCAGCAAGAAGGGGATGGATACCTAGAAAACAAGCAGGACCCGGTCACTATTAAATGTTTTCATGGTTTTGTGTGTGTGTCAGTATTTTTATTTTTTTTTGTGCCCAACGAAATCAGCAGCAGATATTTAAACCTGTTTATCAGCTTTCTGGCTTGTCGCCTCTGATGCTTGCTCCCTCACAGGTGACTCAGTACACAACCAAAGCCGTTGCTAGCTCTAAAGCTTCTCCATCGAGCGCTGTTTGTTTGGTTTCCTGGGTAAACGGTCTGTTGCATTTCTAGATCTATAGGTCTCTAATGGTTTATCTCCTTCACCTGTTTTCCTCAGTGAGTTGATCTCCTAAAATCAAGACTTTATTTGAAATGACATCTCTGCAGTAAATCTTGATATCCTGCAACTGATCCAGGTGTTTTTTTTTTTTTGTTTTTTTTTTTACCTACAAGGTCCAATCTGAGTTTCCCCTGCCAGCTGACATGAATGGGTGCATCGCACTCGTAGAAAGGTTCTTGTGTTTCCACTTTCGTTGGTGTTCTGGCATCTGTTTTGGTCTGTTCCGACATGCTCCATGAGAGGTGTGTTTCCCTTTTGGGGATTGATGTTAACAGGTTTGGCTTGCTCGGTGGAACAAAGGTAAAAACTGCTGCAAGTCCAGAAAAACAGAGTTTTTCAAAAGAAAAAGAAACTTTATTAAGTGTTAAATCATTTACACGTCTCCTTATCAGAACTCCTAAGCTTTTTCAGCTAACTTGTGAGTTTTTTTCCTGAACACCTTGGTGACTCTCAGAGGCCGATATTGTGAAACAGGACCCCTGTAGCTGCATGCTGGGATACAGCAGGAGCTGTTCACACACACTTCTGACAGAATGAAGATTAATAAACTCCTTAATTACTTTTTTTTTCCAACCAGAGACACATTTTTTTTAATCCAAGCCCCTAAACTATACCTGAAATGAAACATTTGGTTTTACAGAGTATTATTTGCTTTCACAGCATCTTCTGTCGTATTTGCAGCATACTTTTATTCTGAAGGTCGTGAACTCTCCTCCTCCTTTTTAAAGTGACTCCTTGAGTTATCTCAGGAATGTCCTGGATCAGAAGGAGACATTCTGTTGCTCTTTCATGAGGCAGTGAGTCCTTGCATACAAAGGCCTTGTTCAATTTCAGACTTTTTTTTGCCCCTTTAAGAACCAACGTTGATTCTACAAAATATGAGTTAACTGTATGTTTAATTTAGTCACATGATTGTGATGTAGCAGTTTTGTTGCTTTTTAAACTTTTTGTGTTAAATTGAGCCTCAAAGGTATGGATGTAAAAGACACGGATCAAAAAATCGGTCAATCGGTCTCTGGCAAACTTTGTTAGTTGGTGTTTTCTACAGTCTTTGCTTTTTATAGACATATGATGCAAAAAAAGTGTCCAATCAGAAGCTTGATCCTACTAAGTTGGGTCAGTTGCAATTGGCTGAAACTACAGTGAGGAACTTATGTTGTTGCAATGCACCTGTTATTCACTGCACTTCAACAGTATCTGAATAGATGAATGACACTTTTTTTTTTTGATTCTCCAGAAATGTTTAGTTGCACAAATTTGCTTACAGTCAAACTTTATTTAATTACAATGAATTAAAGTTCTGTTTAAAACAATCATTCCAGGATTTTTAAATAAAAAACTCATTATATTCTGTTTTGATCCACGACTTATGACATAAATGTCCCCAAAAAAACCCCACAAAACTGATGGGTTTGTTTGATTTACCAAAGAGAAGCTTGTTTTTTTCTTTTTAGGCTACTTTGTGTTTAGTAACTAATAAATCATATCTGAAATAATAAACTATCTAGAATTCTGAATTGATGGGGATTATGATCCTCTTGCAAATACTTATAATAATTTTATTTCACAGCTATTTATTAACAGATGATAAACTGCAGTTTATCTCTGATGGAAGAGTTCATGTCATAAAAGTTATGTGACACGTTTAAGTATTTGTAATAATCTTTTTTTTATGTCTTTTCTCTCCTTCCCAGAAATCAACCAAAGGTAACAGATTACTTTTCACTCCGAATGATTTAGTTTCCTGCTTTTTTTCGTTGTGGTTGTCGGTAAAAATGTCCTGTGTTTTTAGGTTTTTGCATTCGATCACTGTTTCTGGTCCATGGATGAATCCCAGAAAGACAAGTTTGCAGGTCAGTACTTATGAACGGCTTGTGGTTCGGTGCTCCTCTCAGCTTTATTATCTTCCTGATACGCCGAGCTTTTTATAGCTCTGACAAAAAGAGAGAGACGCTTCAGTTGCATTAGAGCAACCTTAACATTTACAGAAGTATTAAATTCAATTTTAAAAGTTTGAAGTAAAAAGTAGGCCAGCCTCCCTGAAACTTTCTCATTTATTAAAGTTCAGAGCGTACGGATTGAAATGTTGATTTGTGCGTTTGTTCAGGTCAGGACGTGGTGTTCCAGTGCCTTGGAGAGAGCCTGTTGGACAATGCCTTCATGGGCTATAACGCCTGCATCTTTGCGTATGGACAAACTGGTAATAAAGTTTGGGTTTTCAAGCAAATGAAGCACAAATCTTAAGTTTAGAGGTCAACTACTTTTAGCTCTTATGTAATTTTTGTTCCATGTCTAAATATAGAGCACCTTGTGTTGCCAAAATACAAAGAGAACACAACATAGTGTAAAAAATGAGCTTTATTTAAAGCACACTGACATTTTAAACAAACTGACATGAAACTAATCCTGGTTTTTATCTGTTTGGATTCTAAGTCTTTAAAGTTGTGTTTCATGCTGATTATGAAAGCAGAAGGCAAACTGGAATACTTTTTTTGCTCACTGCTCTGAGATGTTTTAACATCATTTATTAAATGCAAATGTTTCAAAGTTGCACAACAACATTTTTGGTATTTTAATTTATGCACAAACCAATAGTTTTCAACATTATCCTGTAGCATTTTTTCTTCACACCAACAGCCCCGCCCACAACTTACAGGGTAAATTTCTGATGAAATACTGCTGCTCTGCAGGAACGATGTCCTAGAAAACAACAGGTTTTTTTTAATTTTGGCCAAAACAGCATATTTAAAAGACCATTGGGACCGCGTTTAAAATAGCTTTGTTTTCCTCCTTCTCAAATAAATGCAGTTTATCTTCCAAAGCCAAACAGAGCGTTCTAAATTTGGCTTCATTCCTTGAAGGCCTGGTTTGTGTTTTTCAGGTTCTGGGAAGTCGTACACCATGATGGGCTCCAGCGAGCAGCCCGGCCTGATCCCTCGCCTCTGCAGCTCCCTGTTCAGCAGGACTGTGAAGGAGGCCCGCGAGGGAGAGACCTTCACCGTGGAGGTTTCCTACATGGAGATCTACAATGAGAAAGTCCGCGACCTTCTCGACCCCAAAGGGTGTGCTTGATCAAGCTGAAGCAGAAACCTGAAGCTGTTCTTTTATTCAGGACTACACTTGCACTTGCTGATATATATTTTTGTGTTTAATTGATAAGAGACTCTTCGTGACTCCTTCTGTCTGCAGGAGTCGACAGACTCTGAGGGTGAGGGAGCACAACGTTTTGGGGCCTTACGTCGACGGCTTGTCTCGTCTGGCTGTGACTAGCTACAAAGTAATGCAAATATACATAAAAATCCGGAATTGTTTTAAAGATGGCACTATTTTGAATGGTGGGTTTGTACTGCTGCATGTTTTACCAGGATATAGAGTCTCTGATGTCAGAGGGCAACAAGTCTCGCACGGTGGCAGCGACAAACATGAATGAGGAGAGCAGCAGGTCGCACGCCGTGTTCATCATCGTCCTCACGCACACCCTCATGGACCTGCAGTCCGGGGTGAGATGCCGCGTTTTAATGCTTCTTAGAAGAGTTTTAATCGCTGACTGTATATGAGAACTGGACTGAGTCATGTTTCAAACAGAAACCAATAGACTTCTATAGAGAAGTAATGGGTGACAAGCAGTAAAGGTGTGGTCTTTCAACAAGCTTACTCCTGATTGGCAAGAATGGTTGCCATAGAAACAATGACTGACCAATTTGGACCAATCACTGATTGCTGACGGTTTCTGGTTCCAACATGGCGACGTCCGTATAGCGATGAAATGCCAAATGAATTGACTTAATTTGGTTGAAGCCGAAAGGAAGCCATTGTCTACGGGTGATGTTATTCTGTCCAGTTCTCATATACAGTCGAACTCATGATGAATTGATAAACCTATTCACAATTCCTGCTGCTCCTAATTAGTTTGCTTAATTTATTGCTTGACTTCATCAAGTTTATAGAAATGGAGAGTGGTTTTGGCTGAAAATGGTCTTCTATCTTTCTTTATTTTCAGCAGAGCTTGATGGTTGATCTGTAGAAGTTTAACTTTGTTGCACAGATTTTTTTTTCTCCACTCACCTGCAGTTATAGTCATAAAAGTTCTAAATCTGATTTGCTTTGCGTCTCCTCCAGACGAGTGGCGAGAAGGTCAGCAAGCTGAGCCTGGTGGATCTCGCCGGCAGTGAGCGAGCGGCAAAGACCGGCGCAGCAGGAGAGAGGCTGAAAGAGGGCAGCAACATCAACAAGTAAACCCAACAGAAAAAAAAAAACATTTGATATCAGCCTTTTCAAACCAAGATTATCCCATTGATGTGAAGGCTTTTTGTCCCGTCCTCTCCCCCCGCAGGTCCCTCAGCACCCTGGGTTTAGTTATCTCAGCCTTGGCTGATCAGGGAGCAGGAAAGAACAAGAGCAAGTTTGTTCCTTACAGAGACTCTGTGCTCACCTGGCTGCTTAAGGTACCAACTGCAAATGAGAATGCATGCTGCACATTCCACTGCTGCAGAGTACACTGTCCTCTCAGTCTTTAGCAAAACGAGGTGAAACAATACCTCCTTCTACTTCATCCTCGTCTTTCTTTTAAAACTTTAAGGATTTTTTATGTTAATTTGAACATTTCCTGCTTAATCTTTTGTTCTTTCTGCTTTATTTGATTAAAATCAACCAAAATGTTTCTCGAAAAATCAAACCTCTTTTGAAAAATCTCCCATACATTCACCTAAAAAAACATACTAGTTTTATCTCTCTGTACCATTCTGAGGTTTGAATTTTGATCTGCAGGACAGTCTTGGAGGAAACAGCCGGACCGCCATGGTCGCCACGATCAGCCCGGCAGCAGACAACTACGACGAAACGCTTTCCACCCTGCGCTACGCCGACAGGGCCAAGAGCATCGTCAACCATGCCGTGGTGAACGAAGATCCCAACGCCAGGATCATCCGGGAACTCCGAGAGGAAGTGGAGAAGCTGAGGGAGCAGCTGACTGTAGCTGAGGTGCAGATGGACTTTATTTCATTATTTACAGAAGTGAAGTTTATGACACGGCAAGAGTTGGACAATTTCTGAAAAAATATCAAGACATTACCAATGTAAAACAAATAATAATAAAATAGAAACGTATGTTTATCTATTAATTTTTATGCAATTTGGTTCGTTTTTTTTAAGTTAAATTTTGTGTCCCCAAATAGATATTTTTAAATTAACCTTTAGTTATTTCTGTCTTTTTCTTGTTGCTTCTGATATACTTTTTCCCCAAATGTTGTTTTTCTTTTCAAACGGTGGTTCCAAAAAAGGAAATGTCTACATTTTAAATAAATACTAAAATAAATTGTAAATAAATATCTATGGAAATATTTACTCTAATCATATGTAAATGATTGTAAAATAAGCCATTAAAAAGGTTCATATATAAAAAAAAACAAAAGAATTGATTAACAAGCTCATTTTGTCTTCTAATAAAAATAAAAGCATTTCCTACAAAAAGGTAGAAAAAGGCAAATTCTGTGTTTATAATAAACGTGTTGTAATGCAGCTGCTGTCTCTTCAGTCGATGAAGGCTCCAGAGCTGAAGGACCGGCTGGAGGAGTCGGAAAAACTCATTCAAGAAATGACCGTCACCTGGGAGGAGAAACTCAGGAAGACTGAAGCTGTTGCACAGGTAACCAAATAAACACACTTGTGCCACTTTTGAATGTTTTCTTGTTTTACAACATTATGGAAAAAAGGTTTTGAAAACACTTTAGAGATCGAAACATGGAGGATCTGCTTTTCTTTCAGGAGCGGCAGAAGCAGCTGGAGAGCCTGGGCATCTCGCTCCAGTCGTCAGGCATCAGAGTTGTAGATGACAAGTGTTTCCTGGTGAACCTCAATGCTGATCCAGCCCTCAATGAGCTTCTGGTCTACTATCTAAAAGTACTGAACATACAGCTGAAGTACTAAGGCGGCAAACGCTGGTTTTTCATTTTCATAAACGTCTGAGTGTCGGGTTTTGATCTCTAGGAGCACACGCGTGTGGGCTCAGCCGACTCACAGGACATCCAGCTGTGCGGGATGGCCATCCACGCCGAGCACTGCGTCATCGACGTCACGGAGAGCAGCGGCGTGATGCTCACGCCACACCGCAACGCTCGGTATGGAGCTAAAACGCAGCAACACAACCTTGAGGACAATTCTCACAGCTGAGGAATTTGGGTTCAAATACAGCCTCAAATAAAGAGGAAATTCAATAGTTCTCATCTATTATTTTAGATAAAAACTATGTTGTTGAGATTTTCAAACATACTAAAAAAAGTTACTGAAAAGGTCATTTTTAGTAGCTTAAAATCACCATTTTTGGTCAGTTGTGATTATTTTCTAAACACTTTAAGTGTTATTTTCCATCAGATGCTCACAGCTGCAGCAGTTTGAAGCCTTTCTGGATAAATATCCAAACATTTTCCACATTTTGGTCTTCATATGAATCTTTTTTTCCTTAAAATCCCACTCTGATCATCTTTTTCATCTATTGTAAATACATTTCCAAGGATTTTTAAAATAATTATGCAATTTTTAGCCAAAATCAACAACAATTTGAATAAAGAAATACTCAAAAATGCTTAATTGTCTTTAGATATGTCCTCCATCATGAGAAAAATGACACAAGAACATGTTAAAAACACAATTTTTGTATTATTGTCTTTAAAAACTAAAGAAACGTAACTAAAATATTAGCTTGTATAAAAATAGTTAAGTCAAAGATGTCAGTAGTTGTGACTTATCTTTAAAAGTAAAAGGATAAATCTGATGATGCGTGGAATTTGTCTAATAATCCAAAATCTGTTTATGTCCCCTGTTAAAGTCTCATATTTAGAGTTGACTCTAATGTTTGACGTTTCTTGGTGCAGGACGTGGTTGAACGGCGTTGCAGTCACCAGTCCAGTGCAGCTTCACCATGGTGACAGGATTCTATGGGGAAACAACCACTTCTTCAGGTAACGGCTGTCATCGCCGTGGTGGTGGCGACACATTCCTTTACACACACATCCACTTTTTGTCTTCCTACTTTCACACTTCCTCTTTCTCCTTGTGACACAAACACACCTGTACATACACACTCAGGATCAGCTTGCCCAGGCATATGGCCCAAACGGGGAAAGAGGACGAGGCTGGAGCGGCGCTGAAGACCTGCCTGAGCACGGATAAGCTGGAGTTGGATTTGGATGCGCTCAGCGACGTGTCGAGTGAACTGAGCTTCGGCTTTGAGTTTGCCCAGAGGGAGGTCATGATGAAAGGCATGGGCAGCAATGGTGGGTCAAACTGCAGCTTTCACACACGATGCTCTCTATTTCTACACCCGGCCCAAAACGCTGACTCGTGCTTCGCTTTCTGGTCCTCAGACCCCTTACAGTCAGTGTTACAGACTTTGGAGAGGCAGCACAAAGAGGAGAAACGCTGCGCCCTGGAACGCCAGAGGCTGCTGTACGAGCACGAACTGCAGCTGCTCCGTCAGCAGCTCACCCCAGATAAATCCCCCCACTTCCGGGATGCATCAGGGCTCCCTGTCGGTGCGTCCGCATCTACGACATCGTTAGGCCCTCAGAAGCGCGTGCGGCGCTGGAGTGAAGACAGGTGTTGTTCTGCCTCGTAAAGTGGAAGCTCTGTGGTTCTCATTTTCACTGATAGCTCTAACCGAATTCACTGAGGCGGAACTTTTGCTGAACCTGCTTTTGTGTTGCAGAGAGGCCATGATGACTCGCAGCCTCCTCCGTCTGAGGGAGCAGATCGTTCGGGCCAAACAGTTGGCCCAGGAGGCCAGCTTCATTGCTGAGGAACTCAACAAGAAGACGGAGTATCAGGTGACTCTGCAGATCCCTGCAGCCAACCTGGATGCTAACAGGAAGGTGAGGTGAATTTGTGACTGCAGAAATTGTCCTAGAAAGTGACATTACATTTTGGTGAAAAATGGCGTAATCATTTAAAGACCACTGCTTTTACAATAGATCAAAAGTTGAATGTTTTCCTATCACTGCAGAGAAATGCCGTCCTAAGTGAGCCGGCCATCCAGGTCCGGCGTAAAGGCCGAGGCAAGCAGATCTGGGCTCTGGAGAAGCTGGAGAACCGCTTGGTGGACATGAGGGAGCTGTATCAAGAGTGGAAGGACTGCGATGAAGATAATTCTGTGAGCAGAGAACAAACGAGCATTCAGCAGTGCTGAGCTTCACACTGAAAACACAAAGATTCATCAGCAGTGATCTGATTTTGCAGCCATCTTGTGCATTTCTGCCTCCTGAAGGTGATGCGGTCCTACTTCAAACGGGCCGACCCGTTCTTTGATGAGCAGGAGAACCACAGTCTGATTGGAGTGGCCAACGTTTTCCTGGCTTGCTTGTTCTACGACGTCAAGCTGCAGTATGCAGTGCCCATCATCAACCAGACAGGAGAGGTAGACAATTTATTGGACATCATCGTTTGTTTAAAAGTTAGAAAATTGGATGAAAATGAGATTGGTTTGCTGGATTTGTGTCTATTGCCAGGTGGCGGGACGTCTGCACGTTGAGGTTTGGAGAGGCACGGAGGACGAAGGCCCCGGACGTCTTGACGATCTGCTGAGCACTAATGGAGACTCTCAGGAGCGCAAACTCAACTGTGTGGTGAGAGGATGCAAAATTTAAGTTTTTTCATTTTGCTCACAGGGAGTCCTGCTCTTCACATATGTGCCAAGTAAACTGTTGTGCTTTTTTAAAAAAAAAAATGGATATCTCAGTATGGGATTGTGAGAGGTTTGTCTCTGCAAAATCTGTGTCAAGCCTTAGAAAAAGATGCTAAATATATTTCCATTTAAATAATTATCTTGAATGACAAAATAATTTGTTGTTTTTTGTTACCATCAAGTCAAGTTGTATCATTTTCTTAAATTGTGATTGTTATCAAGCCAAATTATGATGTTTATTTTCACAAAAAAACTATGTATTTATATATTTTAGCAGTTAAAATATTTCAAGTTTAAAATTATTTTTTCTGATTAAATCTTTTAACAAATCACAGTTTCACAGATTTTTGAGCCACGAAAAAGGAAAGAAATTTCAAAAATTAGATCTGTTTTTTATTTTCTATATTTTTTTTAAATAATGGAAACGGAGAGCTTTTCTATTTCCTTATTTATTCACCTTAAAGAGCGTTTTCGTCTCTCTCAGGTAAAAATCCTCCAGGCCACAGGTCTCCCTCGCCACCTCTCCAACTTCGTCTTCTGCCAGTATCATTTCTGGGGGCAGGAGGATCCTGTGTTCACGGCCCCTGAGGTGACGCCGTCCAGCTCCTCATCAGCAACAGCAGCTTCCAAAGACCCTCAGTGCAATGTGGTCTTCGACTCTTCCACGGTAAAAAAAACAACAACAAATACCTGCTATTTACAGAAGGCACAACTCTCCATCCTCCGCTTCTCTGTTTCAGGAGTTTTCTCTTCCCGTGTCGGAGGATTTTGTGGAGTTTTTGGCTGAGGGGTCGGTGGCTATTGAAGTGTACGGCCACAAGCAGGCCAACTACCGCAGGAACCTGGCACTGTGGGATCTGGGAGTGATCCAAGCCAAGACCAGATCCCTCAGAGAGAGGTCCAGTCATTTAGGCTTCTAAAAACTCAGAGAGCTGCAGAAAAGACAAGGGAACATTATTTTCCAGGAGACGCAGCATCCTGACAGGAACACCAGAAATGATAAAAAAAAAACATCTGTTTTAAATTAAAAAAGAACATCTAAAAATTACATAGCAATACTTTTTTTTAGAATTGGTGACTATTTGGGAAAAACCTTTAATACAGAAAAGAGTGATTTTTTTTTTTTTTTTTTTTTTAAGAAAAAGGAAAGTTTGTTTTCTGAGTCAGACGATAAATCATAAATGTCATTGAACTGAACCTTTTCTCCACTGGGAAAATGGCATGATCTAACTTTTACTCGTGTAGTTTTATAGTTTTATTCTTTTATGTGCAAAAAAGAAGTTTAATGCCTTTCAGTGTGATTTAGTCAATGCAGTGCCTAAAAAATAAATTTCAAAGCTAAAAGATATTCAAAGACAAAGCTGTTGTATCACTGATGAAGAAAATTAAACCAGGAAAAAACCAAGTGTATTTTTACAGAGAATATTTTTAATTTTGTAAACTATTTAAATTGTTGATTTCAATTGCTTCATGTTTTTTTAATCTTCAAAAATCATTCTATATAGTTTAATGTATTTGCCGTAAGACTAAACTAAACACCAGAAGAAAGCAGTGCTCCAATAGTGTTTGTTGTCTCTTAGCAAAACATATTCATTTTTTTTCAAGCTGTTAAAATGTGAGAACTTCCACTTTTGAATGAGCTCTTTTATTGATTTTTCTTCTCAAAATAACAAAATTAGTCGTATTTTCTTAGAATCAAATGAAAATAATTTATGTTTAAAATTGATTTGTCATAACTAATATTTCCAAGACAGTTGGACAAGAAATAAGAAAAATAATGACTAACATAAACCATGAGTCAAACCACTAAAAAGCTTCCTGTGATTGTTTTGCAGGTGGAGCGAGGTGACCCGACATCTGGAGCTGTGGGTGCAGCTGATGGAGCTGAACGAGGCGGGGGAGTTCACACCTGTGGAGGTTCTTCCTGCCGGTGACGTCCGCACAGGAGGAATCTTCCAGCTGAAACAGGTTTAGGATGCAGATTTGAGATAATCTGAGCTCCTGGAAACTGCAGGTTTTTTTTTTTTATTATTATTATTTTTGTGATAATAATGACCTTAATGGTCTCTTTGTAGGGTCAGTCCCGGCGGATCCGGGTGGGAGTTCATTCGGTACCCGACTCTGGCACCATGCCTCTCATCACAGCCTCCATCCTGTCTGTGTCTGTCGGGGATGTTAGAGTTCAACGAGTGCGTCAAGGCAAAAGTAACCCACAGATGGTAAGACCGTCTTCTCTAGAGTTCATGAATTCCTCGAGTGGAAGTCAGAACGTTGACTATCTTCTCACTGAACATTTCAGGATGAAGACATGGACAGCTACCAGGTCGGTGGACTTACAGTCTTTTCAGGTGTGGCGCAGACGATGGGAATGATGAGGGAATAACGGTGTCTGTGTGCAGGAGGTGGACCTGGAGAGGATGAGGCAACATTGGCTGGACATGATGACTCAGAGGCAGGAGTATCTGGACCAGCAGCTGCAGAAGACGGTCTCTAAAGCAGGTACAGCTGGTGAGGAGCTCCAGCAGCAGCAAAGTTGGCTGTGACAGCTCACCTCATTCTTGTGCAAATGATCCAATAAAACTGTTTATCCATGCGGGAAAATATCATGGAGAAAAAAATAAAAATTCCCACAGCCCCACCCCTTCAGATTTTATGTCTTTAGATACCAAAAGGAGTTAATTCAAAGATATATTTGCATTGCTGCTGGTCAGGAGGAACATCAAGTTCCAGGCTTTAGAAAATCTGCATTTTTGTACAGTTTAATATGGAAGTTTAACAATAAAAAAAAAGCTTGATTGTTTTACTTATGGCAAAAACAGCCACATACAAAAAACATACCTTTGTTATTTTAAACATTTAATGAAATGTTAACTGTCTGTTTTTTGGATGATGGATTTGTTTGTCTTTGTTTTTTAATGTTTAACACTCATAAAAATGTTTTCTGTTAACATAATGTGCTCTTTTATCTTTATAAGATCATCGTTTTAATTAAAAAGTACTAGTGCCTCATCACTCCAGAACATCATTTTGTGGTTTTGTCAGATCTAAATCTGTGAATCTCAGTGTTGATTTTTTTTTTCTTGACAGAACATAGTGTTTCCAAATAGATTCAGTTATTCATGCCATTTTTGACTTTATGGTCAGAGACTCAAACTTTTATAGTAGTGTTTTATGGCTGTGTGTGCCATTTCTGGGTATTTTGTGGTCTGAAGTCTGTCCACTTTAAAATAATCAATTTTTGGTAAATAATATCTTGATAAAACAATTTGTGCATTTTTGTTCATGTTAAAAGTTGAACAAAATGTCACAGTTTTACACAGAAAATAAAAAAAAAATAAAAAAGGAGATATTATCTTTTTTGTATATGTCATAAAAATCATAATTTGAATCAGAATCATTTATTATTAAAATTTACATTGCAATGAGATTGCAGCAGATCAGAGAAAAACAACAAGAAATATTCGACAATAATTGTGTAAAATGAGAGGTAGACAAAAAACAGAACATATTGTGCAAATATACAAGTGTGCAGGGATGCAATAGTGCAAAGTACAATTTATAAATAGAAAGTGTTAAATGCAAATTGACTTTGTGTTTGTGTGTCTATCAAGACAAGTCAGAGGATGACGTTGAGCGGGAATCCCAGCTGTTGGAGTGCCGTCTGACCCTCACAGAGGAACGAAACGCTGTTCTGGTGCCGACGGCTGGCAGTGGCATCCCCGGAGCGCCAGTTCAAAGGTGTGTGTGCGCATGTAAAAATGAAATGTACTACTCCTTTTCATTCTGGAATTACAACTCGTTTGATGGTTTTATCATAAGTTTTGACAGCTCAAAAGTTTTTACTAACTAAACTGATAACAGGAAGTCTGTTTCTAAAACCTGTTCTGTTTCTGCTGCATCTTTTAAAAGTACAGATTTAACTTGAAAATTAAATGTTGGTTGTTTTAAACCATCTGTAAAACAAAAAAAGGTCTAAAATGACTAAAATTCTCTATCTGATTATCATCTGTTGATGTATCATGTCTGTAGAGTTCCTGTTCCAGGGATGGAAACTCATGTTCCTGTGCTGTTCTTGGATCTCAGTGGTTTGTTTCTCTATTTTTGTTGATTCCTTTCATCAATCTGTTTCTTTTTAAGTTAAAGTAGCTAAAATTATTTTTTCTTCTCTGCCCAGCTGATGATTTCCAGTCCAGTTTGTCGGCTCCACTGGCTGGAGGACTCGATGCGTTGCTCAACGAGGAAGATGATGACGACTTCATTGAACTGCAGATTGTTAAACACTATGATCCAGAGGTAGGGAGACCCAATATTTCCTTTCATTCTCTCTCAGTAATCTCTAAGTGACCTGAACGGGATGCAGGTGAAGGTGGAAGCATCCTGGGACTCCACGATCCACGACTGCCCCCAGCTGAGCCGAGCGGGCTCGGCTGACCAGAGGGTGTACCTGACGGTCCGCGCCATGGTGCAGCTGAGCCACCCGGCCCACATGCAGCTACTTCTCAGGAAGCGCATTTGTGTGAACGTCACAGGGAAGCAGGTGACTGGCGGTCTGAAGGTTTCCCAACTTGCAGATGGGAGCTGCGGTGAGAAAACCATCTGTGTGTGCTGTGCAGGGTTTCGCCCAGAGTTTGCTGAGGAGGATGTCTCATCGCAGTCACATCTCCGCCTGTGGAGTCACCTTTGAAATCGTTTCCAACATCCCAGGTGTAAGTACCAGCCGGTGCGAGTTTGTGGTTTCAGCAGCTGGTTAAGAACTCAGTTGTGCCTAAAATGTTGGGATTCTGTTTACCAGTTCATTTCTACACTATTTGAGTCATACTTTGTGTTTTGAGCTGCACCTGTTTCTCCAGGACTTCCATGGTCCAGAAGACAGGGAAATGCTGGCCCGGCTGGCTGCCAGCGCCGAGGACGACCAGTCGGCCGACAGCGACGCAGCCATAGAAAAATACCTGCGCAGCGTATTGAGTGTGGAAAACATCCTCACGCTGGACAGACTCAGACAGGTTCAGGACTGCTGTTCTTGTTGGTTTAAGCTCCTCTGGATCCTAATTTACATTTTGAAATTCACAACTTGTTTTTTTTTGTTCTTGTGTGAGCAGGAAGTGGCTGTGAGGGAACAACTGCCAGTCAGAGGAAAAGCTTCCCTGAGCTCTCCGGACGTCCACCGGGTAAGAGACTGAAGCTTTTCTGCTGAAACATGCAGAAGAAACTACAGTTTGGAAATGACTGCTCTCACTGATTTAGATGTCTTTACAAGAAATGAGTGAAACTCCAGTCCTTTTAGTCTAGTCGCAGACTGGCTACAAAGAAGAGAAAAACACAAACTTTATTTTTTTAGTTTTATTTCTAACCTGATTCTGAAGGAAGTTTTATTTTGAAAAACTTCTTGATTCTTCACCACATTCAACTGTTGTTGAAACATGTCAAGTTGAAAATACATCTGCTATTTTCTTAAAGCGGCTGCACCAAATTAAAACTACCAAGCTTGCAAAGTTAACAAAAAAAACACAATTGTTTAGAAAAAAAGAGCCAACAGGAAACTGAAGAGCGTTTAACTTCAAAATAAAAGAAAGCTCAATTTATTAACAGACTAAAACCAGGAGTCCTTACTTGAAAAATGATTTTATTGCTCCAGTTGTTCCCTTGTTTTTTTTTTATTTTTCCATCACACAGTAAAACCCAGAGATGAATAAAGTTGGCATCTGATTTTTTTTTTTTTTTGGCTTTCACTTTAGGGAAAATCTAAATCACATTTTAATGTTTTCTACATGAAATCTAGCATAAAAATAATGTTTAAAGCAGCTGCAGATATTTTGAAGAGGATAAAGATAAACTTTGTCCTCAAAAGGGGAAACTGGAAGCTAAAATGAAATCACATTCCAACTTCATCTTCATACATTCTTGTCTGTGTAAATGTCTGACATTAAGCGGGTACGTGAACTGAAAAAGGTTGGAGCCCATTTTTCATTTTTACTAATCCCATCCTGTGGCTTGATTATTTACTGCTTTTAACCAGCTTCACTAACACCTTCATTCCTAACCCTGTTAACTAGCTGTTTAGCAGCAATCTGGATCTGCGCACCTCTACTTATAAACTCAGTAACTTAAAGGTGAGATGCATTTTTTTTACTAAACCAGCCTTTTTTAAATAATTCAATTCCTCTCCATCCTCTGTTTGCATATGTTGAATAAGATATTGTTTACTGAAATATTCCCCATTGTTCCATCCCATGTGTGAAGGCCTGGGACAGCCATCAAGACCTCTGTGGACCTCCTTCATCCAGACGCACAAACACAGAGACAAGTACGTCTGATAAAAGCCTTTATCTTCTGAGCGATTATTCCTGGCTTTGAAAAGTATTTCCTGCTTTCTTGGCTTTGATATCGTCAGCTGCGTGTTTGATTTGTTTGCCAGCGGCCAACTATATCTGTCTTTTCGTTCTGGATCTCATTTCGCCTCTTGTTTTCTTCCTCCGCCCTTAACAAAAAAACCCCTTTATCTTTGTTTTCTCCAGCGCATTCAGGTTTCGCCTTGTCTTATCTCCCTCCAGTGACAGCTGTACCCAGGCTGCTGAAGTCCTTGCTTCCTGGTGGGAAGGGTGATGGTGGAGATCAGACCTCTGCCCATCAGCAGGTATCCTTCCTTCATCGCGTCCACCGGCCTGGATTTAGATTTTCTTCAGGCTCTCTGCGTCAGAGCAGTTTAAATCTAAAAATAACTTCTATCAGTCAGAAGATGGATCTATTTCCTTTGTTTCCATGACAACAAAACTAATAAAAATGACAATTAGTGAATGCAGAATGAAAGCTTTGGTACCCAGAGTAAAGCAGGCCTTTTAATAAACTAATAAAAGTAGTCTTCAAGTAAAATAATAAATGAGGAACAAAAGGATATATTAAACTTGTAAATTAATTGAATAACATACTATTTAAGATGCATTATTCAATTAAAAGGGGCACAAATTATTTAAAAACTCATCAGTAGATATAACTTTAACTTTCTTGACAGGGTGACTTTTTTTCCCCTTAAAT
>NC_050535.1:13507614-13507851 GCF_002922805.2 Oryzias melastigma | reverse complement strand
ATTAGTGAATGCAGAATGAAAGCTTTGGTACCCAGAGTAAAGCAGGCCTTTTAATAAACTAATGAAAGTAGTCTTCAAGTAAAATAATAAATGAGGAACAAAAGAAGGATATATTAAACTTGTAAATTAATTGAATAACATACTATTTAAGATGCATAATTCAATTAAAAGGGGCACAAATTATTTAAAAACTCATCAGTAGATATAACTTTCTTGACAGGGTGACTTTTTTTTCCC
>NC_050535.1:13452077-13507562 GCF_002922805.2 Oryzias melastigma | reverse complement strand
ATTCAGATATTTTTAGGCCAGCAGAGAAGGCCTTGCAGGCCCTGACGGCCCGCCACTGTTGTTACTTAATGGATTCTCTTAGTTTTTTAGTCCTGTATAATACTCAGGAACTTGGTTGGGATTTCTTGATCTCAAAGTTTGGATTATTAAATGTAAATTGTTATGCTACCATAAACTCAAATTATTTTATTGATTTCAGTAATTAAAGACTCCACACAGATGCTTAAAATTAAAAACCCAAAAAAGAAAAGCAATAAAATTCAACTTTTTTGTACGAGTAGACGAATCTTTAAAATCTGGTTCTGTTTTTATGAATTAAGCGTGTGAAAATGAAATCAGTTCTTGGTAGTGATGCAGTAAGTGGCTGGGCTTCAACAGTCCAACTGTCGGACTTTATTGAAAAACGTGAAAAGTCAATTTTTGCAACCTTCTGTATTGCTTTTGATTTAAAAAAAAAAAGTTACTTAATTATATTTTTAAATAAAAAAAATATATATTTCTTGTGAGATGTAAGCTTCAAGGAAACTTACAAAGGCAAGAAATAGATTGTATTTAGCCCAAAAAAAAAAAAACAGTTGTTTTTCTAGGACATAGTTTCTGCAGAGTGGAATTGTGGGCGGGATTGTTTATGCGGAGTGAGCCTACCCTCATTTCCCATCATCCCTTTGTTTACACTCTCCTCCCACACACCCCAAACCTAACAATACCAACGCAACAAAAACGATGAGGAATATTGGAGCTGTCGGCTGCAGTGGGGAAAACAAAGACGTACATGGATCTTTTTCAAACTGTATTTTTTCATGTGCAGCTGATTTACAACGATTTGAATAAAGAAATACTCGGAAATGCAATTTAAGCATAATTAATTTTTCCAGCAGAAAGAAATGCCACAAGAACATGTTAATAACAATTTTCATCAGTGAGTCTTTAGTGGTTTGTGTCAGCACCCTTCATGCCATTTCCCCGTCTCGCCTACATTGACTTGTTTCAAAATGATCAAAGGATTCTGGGCCTCACTGTTCCTCAGATGTGTTCTGTTAACCTGCAGGTTTGTTGTTCCGAGGCAGACAGGGCTAGGATAGATGTGTTTGACCTGCTGGCTGGTCTAGAACCGCTCCTCCACGTATGTCATTCTAACATCCTCTCAATCAAAACGCCTGACTTTGATGGATAGCACTTCTTCAATCATCATGATGAAAATCCACCCCAAGAGGCAAATCATCCGTGTTGAATCTGTCTTCTGCTCTTCCTAAACGATCTTGAAGCAAATCAGAGCATGTTTCATCAGCTGACGGATTATTTTTCTGTTATGGATAACTCGAATGCTGAAAAAGGCTGAAGCTTATATAATGGGAGCAATTACAATTAAGGTGCAATCATTGTGCTTGTTCCAGCACTTTATCATGATTATCTCTGCACGAGCCAAAGAACAAATGTTTTAATTGCACTTCGAGGATCTCACATCGGCATCCAGCCGGCTGATTACAGGAACAAATGTCAGAACTTTCAACACATTAAGCTGATTATGCACAATTATGAGCATAAAACAGGCAGCCAGAAGGCCTCATTGTTTCCAGACAAATCAGAGAATGTGACGGTCAGTGTTTGTTTGAGAATAATGGTTAGAAAAGAATTCACAGAAGGGAAATGATGCTTTGATTGCCTCTTCAAGTTTTCTTCTGAGATGACGTTACTTTGTCATTCCTTCACTGCTGCAGAGTTTGCCTCGTATCGTGGTGCAGTCAGCCAGCATGGAGGAGGACCTGAGCAACCAGCAGCAGCAGCAGCCAGTGAGTCCAACAAATCTCATGTTTGATCGGGATCATAATACAAACTCTTCCATTCTTGGCTGCCTTTCTGCTTGAGCTGTCAGCTTGGAGGAATTTGAGGCATTTCCTCTGTAAACAAACAGCTTTCACTCAGTTGTTTGTGCTTTTCAAACAAACTGCTCCCATCATGTCTTCTCAAAGATGGATGGATGGGAAGATGATGGATGGATGGCTCGACTGACAGATAGATGGAGTATGGATGGATGGACAAATGGATGACAGATGAATGAATAAACGGATGGATGAATAGATGGATGGATAGATGACAAATGAATGGATGAACGGGTGGGTGACAGACAGACAGACGGATGGATGGATCAACAGGTGGGTGATGGACAGATGGATGACAGATGAATGAACGGATGAGTGACAGATGGATGAATTAACGGATGAATGGAGGGATGGACGGATGGATGACAGATAAGTGGTTGAACGAGTGGGTGACAGATGGATGGATGGATGAACGAGTGGGGGATGGATGGATGGATGGACGACTGACTGAATAGATGGACAGATGGATGGATAACAAATGAATGGATGAACGGATAGGTGACGGATGGATGGATGGATGGATGGATGATAGATCAATGGATGAATGAGTGGGTGACAGATGGACGGATAGATGGATGGTGGATGGATTAACAAGGGGACGGAGAGATAGATGGATGATAAACTGGTGGATAATGGATGGACGACTGATGGATTGATTTTATGTCTTGGTGCATCATCCACTAAAAAAAATACAGCTAGTTATTTCCAATAATCAACAGTGCTTTATTTGATCATTAAAACAAAGAATTACAACTAATTTAAAACTACTAAAGAGAGCATCCATCAATAGAATCGAAGCCACTTGTTAACAGAATTCTAGTTTGAGTTTACAGACACGTCTCAGGTAGATATTTGTTAGCATTTAGTCATGTATTCATCACTGACGAGCCCAAGCCATGACACTTCCTCTGCTGTGCTTAATAGATGGGGATAGTTCCATAAGTTAAAGCCACCAAACTTAAAATTTCTCACATTGACCAAAAATGTTCTAATTTTATATGAGAATGTTCGTTTTGCATCAAAGTAGTGTATCTAAGTTGTGACTAACACAGAAACTGCTCTAAAGTTTTAATATTATTTCTTTATTGAAGTGTAGCAACCCAAGACAAAAAGATATGAATATGTTCTATATTATTATGTCATTTTATTGCTTCAAAAATTGGCATTTTGACACAAAGAACAAATCTAAACAAGATAATGCTGCATTATCATTTTTCTACTTATAGCGGCGTCCTGCGGGGATTGTTTTCTGAGAGCAGCTCTGAAATATATTGTGATATAGGCTTCTCTTCACGAGCAGGAAGATTGTTTAAATTGCATTGAGAGCAGCAGAGGTCATATAGCTGCGTGCTTCTTTTGTTCCTTCTAAAAAAAAAAAAGAGCAGGATTTGAAAATAAAAGCACATGCTGTCATGACCACAGAGAAGTCTTTTGCTGAAGCAAACCTGCAAATAATTGTTTCTTTTCAGTTTCACTCAGACTTGCTGCATCCAAAATAAGAAGCACTCACACAAAAAATGTTCTTTGTTTGAATAATTTATATAAATGAGAGCCATTTTTTTCTTCCACTAAAGGGGGATTAAGACATTAGCTTCCATCTGATGAATGACTTCTCATTTTAGCATCCACGGTGCTAAACCTTCTGGGGAATAATCCACTTATTGTTTTTATCCGGTGGAAGTGGTGCATCTTCTGCTGCTTTTTACATCGCGTCTTCTCCCAGGTTCCCGTCGAGGAGTCAATCCCCGCTGACGTCCCAACAGAGAACCACACCTCTGTCCCCCTCCCACCCCCCATAATCCCAGACGTGGACGACCTCTCCTCCTGCCTGGTGAGCGACAGCGGCTACATGTCGACCAGTGTTTCCACGGCGACGCTGTCTGACGTCTACACTCTGAGCTGGGACCTGCCCCCCTCCTGCGGTGGCAAGGCTGGGGACTTTGAGGAGGAGCCGGATGAAGAGGAGATGGGACGTGGGATGGAGAAGCTGTCGGCTGATTCACCTGAGCCTGGGGAGTCAGAAGTCGGCTGTAGTAGTGAGACAGCGGAGGCGGAACAGACAAACACTCAGAGTGGTCAAGAAGTCCAGGTGACAGAAGCAGATGAGGCGACAGAAGTAGCTCTTCAGGATGAACAAAATAGCTGCTTGACAACAGATCAGGCAGCCTCAGAGCAGTTTGATCATGTAGAGAAGCACAAAGAGCTGCTAGAAGAACAGACTCACCACTCTGAGCCAGAACATCATGAAACTCTGCAGGAGTCTAACCAAGAAGAGGCGGGTCCTAACAGCACGATTCCTGTCCCTGAAGGCCCAACTCCAGATCGAGAGCTTCCTCAGGCTCCACCTGAAGGACAATCGAAGTTTGATACCTCCAACCCAAGCAGCACCTCCCTCCAAGCTTCAGTCTCAGAGGAAATAGCATCCTCTGATTCTTTTGCCAAAGCTGATCCTCCTCAGACTGCAAAAGCTGCCTCATCAGCAGCCAACCCCTTCAAGATCCAGAAAGTCAAGTCTCAAGACCTCAAGTCCTTCCAGCAGATAGTGGGTGAGGAGGTGGGTAAGCTTGCACCGGTGGACCGGGCCAGCAGCTTGGGGACCGGCCTCAACCTCTCAGTGCCAATAACCAATCTGGAAATAATCTCTGACTCGGATGAGGGAGACGAAGATGCTTCAGCTGCTCTTCCTGATTGGTTGAAGGAAGGGGAGTTTGTTACTGTTGGGACCAATAAGAGCGGGACGGTCCGGTACGTCGGACCCACAGATTTTGCCAAGGGGACTTGGATTGGAGTTGAACTTGAGGTACCAGCAGGTAAGAGGAAACATTTTTACCCATAAACATTTCCTCTTTATCCCCACCGATAATCGGGATGAACTCTTCTCCTCTAGGAAAGAACGACGGCTCCGTGGGCGGGAAGCATTACTTCCACTGCAACCCAGGCTACGGAGTGCTGGTCAGGCCTGACAGGGTGACCCGGGGCGGAGCCAAGCGCCGTCGCCAGCAGCAGAAACGCAGCAGCGCCAGCCTCTCTGGGTCCAACCCCAACCTCACCGCCCTCACGGCGCTGGCTAAAGGTGAGGCTGTGGCGCTGGGCCGCAAGAAAGGAGAGAACCGCAAGTCATGGAACACTTGATGAACGCCGTATGGACTTCTCTATTTAAAAGGACTTTTCCAGATTGAGAGCTTCAGAAAACAGGATTTATTTAACAGACATGGGAGAAAACATTTCCCCTACTTTTAATTTAAAAATCTGATTTTATTTATTCCCGTCTTTTTAAGGACGAAGCCTCAAACTACAGTTTTATTTTATGGCCTAAACTTTAAGTATTTTTTCACTAAAGCTTTTATAGGCTTGCCACTTTAATCGGAATCATCTGCTTTTTTTTTTAAATATATATATAAAAATGTGCCTTAAAGTGTTTCTTTAATGAATCAGATGTTGGTTTTAATCCACCATCATTCCTAAATAAATTCTCCTCAACTTTTGCCTGAGTGGATTGTTTGAAAGAAATCAGAAACTTCAAACTATGTTGATATAGCTTTATTCTCTTGTACATTTTATATATTTATATATATTTATATAATACTAAAATAAACACAAGTTAAAAAAATGAACAAAGAAACTGTACAAAAAATGTATATATACTACATCTTAATTACAAAACAGTCTACTGTCCAAAAAAGGCACTAAATTCTGAAATGGGCAATACAGTAATTTAAACATAACGAGTCTGGAGATGGATACAACAGTATTCAGTCCTGCCTTTCTGGGCTACAACAATGAGGAGGATGGCGCGTCACTGAAGGATATGTGGACACCCCCCTTTGGAGGGAGCTCTCCCACTGGAACGGCAAACTGGAAAATATGTACCTTTGAGTTTGTATCTCTTGGTGAGGAAATGTAGCAAATTCTGCCAATATAAAACAATCTAAAAGAAAAGTTCTGATTTTTTTTTTTTTTTTTTAAACTCTTACTCAATCTTTGCTCCAACCTGATGTTCAGGATTAGGACCACCTCGTTGCCGTTTCAGTGGAAGGCTCTGGGAGAAACGGTTCCATTTCAAGCTTTTTAAGCAGTGACACATTAAATTTCATAAGGTGCATCATCATTCTCCTTTGATAGAACAGCAAGATTCCTCAGTAAGGGACTAGTGCCTCAGTCAAATTAGGGATGGCATGACGAACAAAACAATAAAGCACGTCTTATTTTAAAAACATCATTCCTTTTTGTACATTATAAAAAAATTAGCATAAATACTTTTCTTTTTTTTTACATGAAACCTATTCCTTTTTTTTTTAACCAGTTCTGAGTCATATTGCAGCTTCTCACACATACTGAAGCAGTCCTGTTAAATCTAGGTACACTGAACCAGAGTCCATGGTCTGGAAGGTCAACCTCTGAGGGCCTCAACACTTACAGTGCTGCTGCAGGGAGATGGTTGCATCGACATGCACGATTCATTCAAACATGATCCTTTTGTTTTGACTTTAAAGGCCCACACTGATGACTTTTAAGCTGTTCTTGTGGCATTTTTCCTCATTGTGGAGAACTTATAAAAGAAAATTAAATTCAAAATTGAGTGAATAGTTGAGAATCAAGAGCAGACAAGAAAATGTTTGAAAAAGAGATTTGTGACATAGAAAATATGTCACAAATCCCGCCCACAACTCGGATGAATTTTTATGAACTAGAGCCACTCGTCAGAAACTATGCCTAAGAAAATGACTGTTTGGCTAACAACTGCATAATCATAATTAAAACCACTAGGAATGCTTTTACAATGGATCTAAAAAATGATCAGAGTGGGTCTTTAAGGGGCCTAAAGTTGTTTCCTGAAGCTACCAACGGATCTAGTTTCTCTTGCATATGATTTCAAACCAGTTCAGGAGCGACGTGTGCTCTAAATAGCTTTGTTTTTCTGATAACTATCAGAAGTACACAGGACGGAGGTCATATTTTTGAAGTCATTAAACTCCTAAATTGAATTGCAAACTGGAGATACTTTTGAGGCAAAAACATTATATTTAGTAACCTTTTAAGGTTATAACTAATAACATGAAATGTTACAGGAATATTCTATCCTTTACTGTGTGGATTTCCGTTTACTTTCCTTAAAAAACAGCACATAAATGAAGCCGCTTTAGAAGAGGCGGCGTCACAGAAGTGGTAAATAGCTTTTAAGGATTTTCTGTCAATACATGTGTGCCTGCTGATCCCTCCCCTCACTGACAGGCCCGCTGTAGTTTCAAACACAGTGTCTCCAGAGGCTGCTCTGAGCACGAGGAACCATCGCTTTGGATTCAACTGAACGCCATGCACTCTCAGCATCTTTTCCTTTGGCATGGGGGACATTTAAAATAGCTTAGAAAGTCTGTTTTCTTTTTGCCGCACTGACCCAAAACCGATCCCCGTGGACTCCGGTTAACACAAAGGCCTATCAGATGTGTATTCAGTCGCGGTTTGGAGTAAAAACCTGGAAGAGCTAAATCTACTGTTGGAAACAAACGTATTAATAAGTGCGTTTTTGTTAAACCGTGCAAAAGAAAAAGCTGTTTGTACTGCAAAGAAGGAATAAGTCTGTGATGCTAAGGCCATCTCTCTTCAGATGAGTTTTGGAAGGAGGTCGATAGTTGGGTTTGAATCCAAAAAAGCAGCTTTACAACAACTAAAAAAAATCCTCAGTCCGATTCATCCAAAGGAATGAAACTAAAGAGAACAATAACTGGACAGTTCCTGCTTGAGGACGGCGCTCTCCGCCCGACGTTCCCGAGACGAAGGCTGGAGGGCGCTCTTCCGATGAATTGCACTATGAAGAGGTGTTTTTCAGAAGAAGACAGGCTGCTGCCAGGTGAGTGACTGCACCCCGTCTGTGACTATTTACATGTCATTTAGCTGAGGTCGAGGTGACGCAGACTGAGGTTCGGCTCAGACCTTCAGTCTGGAGGAGGAAGGGAAGAGAAGAGGTATCCTTTGAGGAGAGATGCTCCCAAACAGGAGCCACTGTTTGGTGGAAGA
Organism: Oryzias melastigma; assembly: GCF_002922805.2. Classification (NCBI taxonomy): domain Eukaryota; kingdom Metazoa; phylum Chordata; class Actinopteri; order Beloniformes; family Adrianichthyidae; genus Oryzias; species Oryzias melastigma. The sequence goes on along the minus strand of NC_050535.1, from coordinate 13,499,667 downwards.
AGGGAGAAGGTTTTTACAGAGATCAGAGTCTGGAGGAATCCACCAGCTGGGTCAATATATCGAGTAAAATGGGGGTGAGGTGCAATTACTGTTTACATGGACACTGGGAGAGGCAAAAGTCAGCAGCAGCTGGGCAGGACAGGGAGCAGAATTTCAAGGTTTACTAAGTAACAATACTTTCACCCCCCTGATCCATTTAACCACCTTTGATAATCCTGGTCTGCCCCGCCCGATTCATCTGCCCCATTTCACTCGTCCTCCAGGGACTCAGTCTTGATATCGTTGGGGACGCCTCCGGTTCTGGACAGAGCCAGGATGGTGTGATTGACCGCGGCCATCTCCACAGCGAGAGAGATGGGGTCCTGATGCTCGCTGTGCGCGGCGCTGTCGTCCTGTCACAAAGGAGAGGGGTGGGGGGGTGAGGTAAAGAGAATCAGCTGCACGGATTGGTTAACTTCTAAGCTACACAAAATATGTAATACATGCAGCTATACATTGTTCAATTATATCCAAGGTGAGTAGTTTTAACTAGGTCAGGGGTCTGTAACCTGTGGCTCTTTTATCCCTTTATTGCGGCTCTTTAGCTTTAAAGAAACATGCCAATAACTCAAATAAATAATCAATTGGTCATTTAAGTTTTGCCTTTTCTGTTTAGATTTTAAATATGTCAAACCACAGAACAAAATGATGTCAGAAATTCTGTGGAAATGTTCTTAAAATGAGTTTTTATTGTAAAGTTACTCAAAGGTCTCTTCAAGTCTTACATTTTTTTAAATGACAATAAAGTGGTTAAAGTTTTGAACAAATACAGCTTAAAACCTTTTAAAGTGATTTAGAGTTATGTGTTCTGTGCCTGACATCTTAAAGAGCTTTGTTTATTTGTAATGTTTTAGAATTTGTTTTATAATTGTATATTACTTCCATGTGGTATACTTGACAGTAAAAAGAGGAAAATGATGGTGATGCACCAACATCCTAATTAAAAAAACATAACGTTTTACTATCTTGCATTTTATTTTGAAGTCACTCTGGTGCAGCAGCATGATCTTAAGTTTTCCTTTTGAAAGGAACTTGTGTGTGCGCCAATCAAAAGTAAAAGAAATAGATACTGTTATAGTTTATCATTGTAATATTTCAAATATAAATTTTATTGATCATAAAAACAAAGATATGTATTTTTCTGAACGACAACATTGGATTTTCCAGCTCTAGCTGGATTTTGGTCTATAAAGGACGTAAAAATGCAGTGACAGGGAGGGGAAGAGGGGGTGGGGTTGCTCTGCGCCAACTCAGAGGCAAATTTCTAATAAACTCCTGCCGCTCAGTAGAAATTATGTCCTAGAAAATTATAGGTTTTTTTGACCATTTGAAACACTTTTAAAATAGATCAAAAGATGATCAGAGTGGGACTTTAGGCGCATTCAAATACAAAAAGATATTTTTGTGAAAGCCAGTTGCTCTCAGAGTCCACGGTAGAAACTTCTTTTTGTAATCTGGAGGAGAAAAGAAATAGGACGCGTCACCTGTGTTGGCGAGGTGGGCTCCAGTCGATAAAGGCTAAAAGGTCGGCTCAGAGGTCTCTTGTCGAAATAAGGCAGGTCGCAAGCCTGGAGGGGTGCAGAAAACAGAATAAGTGAGCTATAAATGTTTTTTTAATGGATTCATGTTCCCTTTTACTGATTTTAAGAAAATAAAAGTCAAAAACAACAACAAAAAACAGTTCATACTGGTTTCCTGTGACTCTACCTGCTCGGAGAAGTCGTTCCCATCGATGTCGTCACTGTTGGAGTGCCCTCCAGGACTCTGGACATCAATGCCATGACTCTCCAGGATTGTGGCTTCTTGGAGAAAAAGAATAAATTATTAGATTGAATTCAAGCAATATTAAAACAAACATGACAGCTACAAGAACAGAAGTCTGAACTGTCTAAACATCACAATATTAAAAAAATAACATGAGCATAACTTTGCTGTACCTGCATCTTAAATAAAAGAACAAAAAGTAAAGCCACATTACCAATGTTTGCCCGCCTCTTGATCTCTTTGCGGCGATTGGCGAACCAGTTGTAAACCTTTAGGGAGGTGACCCGCTCCAGATCAGACAGCTTCTTCCCTGCAGGCAGAAAAATATAACTCCAGGATTTAAGAGAGACATCTTTGTTCACCTTAAAAGTAGAAAAAACAAGAAGTATTACTGGCTGAGATCATAAAAATGGTTCCTGTTGTGTTTCTCACCTGGTTTCTGAATAACAGCATTGCAGGCATTAGCTATCTCCTCCCTTTTGGCCTCATCTGGGTACTGGTTGTCATTGAAATAGCTATAAATAGCAGAAAAATAAACAAGAAATTAATAAAAGTCTACAGAGTCACTGTTGTGTTTTTTTTTGTTTTTTTTTTTAAATGTCATGCGTCCTTGTTGTCCCACCTCTCCATCACAGCCAGACACTCTTTCCTCCAGGTGAAGCGGCTTCCCCGACGCAGACGGAAGGTTCCGGGAGTGGTGGTGAGGGGCGGTGGAGTTTGCCTCCACTCCATCTCCTCCATGGGCAGAGGAGCTGGCCGCATGTTCAGAGTGGCACCTGGAGAACGCACAGGTTCAGAGAAGAGTGAATCTATCTGCAGGCCTGTTTGTGCTCTGAAAGTACGAAATGTAGTAACTTGCAGGAAACACTGAAACTACTGTGAGAAACTCAGTACCTCGTGGCTGTTTTTTTTTCTTTCTTTTTTTTTAATAAAGGAACTGAGCACAGCAAATAACAGCCACAAAAGCCGTTTTGATGAACGTGACAGCGCACACCTGTTCCAGCTAATCTCACAATATGCTCTAATTATAAACTGAACATTGCTGACAAAGATGCGCCTTTCTCTTCTGAAGTCATGACCGCAGCAGAAACAAAAACCCCAGCAAAGGTTGGCACTACATTTCATCAAATTCCCCACAAAGCAGCACAGATGGAAAGGAAAAAAAAAAACACAGCCACCGCCTGAGGAGCAAATACTGGATCATAATGAGGTTTAAGTGGGCCAGGTTAGAACCGCATGAAGGCAGCAGCAGTTTTTGCAGCAGCAGGAGGATGTTTTGGGCTGAATGGATGTGGGTTGTCAGTGTTACAATGAAAAAATAAAATGGTTAAATATAGGAGTCCTGACTCTCAGATTTACTTTTCAGCCAAGAGGACTTTTTGAAGAGTTTAAGTGAAGAGGATCACAGACAGGTGAGTCAGAACTGTTTGCAAAATTAGCTTGGAGAAAATGATTAAACTCCTTCAAACCTAGAATCTAACAGCCTCTGGTACAGGTGAATGGAAATACGTGTGGATCTCTGCATCTCACTTTAACACTAAACATACTTTTTGTAGAGTAGAGCCCAAGATTTGAAGTTCAAACTAAATTATATTTAACTGTTCCCTCAAAATAATCATTTGCACATGAATTTGTTTCCAAAATAATGATAATTTAGTCCCACAAATGATGAGCTTGAGAGAGCTTTTAAATTATTTAAACGTCATGTTCATGAATCCATTGTAGAGAGCTCACATTTCACAAGAAAAACGCATTTATTCCTAAAACTTCCAGTCAATTTTATGCCAACTTTTAACCTAGAATAAACTTCAGTTGTCTCTGAAGTGTTTTTTTTTTTTTTTTTTTTTTTTGCAATGGCGTGGGAATGAAACTGACCATTAATCATTTTGGTTCAAAAGTTCACGTAAAAAGTATTTTTGATTTAAAATAAACAGCAAGAGCTATTGCATATTTTTATTATTCTCTTTGGAATAAGTCCCTGGAAAATTGCATATAGTTTAGTTAAGATTTACCTTTTTTTTAGATATTTTTCGCAAAGTTTTGACTTTGTTTTGAAATGTATACATTTTAATTGGTCTTAACATGTTTAGTGTATCGTTATAAAACATAAGAACAGTTTGTTTGGCATTTAAAAAACTGACATTTACTAATTGGACAGTTTCAGGTTCATTGTAGGTTATTGTAGCAAAAATATTTGTAAAAGAAAAATATGCTGGTTTTATGCAAAAAACAAATAGATGAAGCATTGGCACAAAAAAAAGTTACAAAAGTAAATGAATAGGGCAAAACCTCAAAAAGACCCCGAACTACTAAAACAAACCAAACTGTGTGAGCAGCTGTATCCTTGCAAAGCAGCTGCAACGAATCTGTGCTAAAAAAAAAAAGAAAAAAGATGTAAAAAAAAATGTCTGCTCCCTTGAACATGATGCAGCATGTTTGCTAGCAGAAATCCTCCTGACTAAGAGGAGCTGAACCTTTTTACAAACGCTTTCCTCTGATGAAGAGGTTATGTTCATTACTGCAGGACAACTAAACCTTCACTGTTTCAACGATTCTACAAACACCGTCTGCTTTAAACAAACCTAGAAAGGGCTATGAGTCAAACAAGTCATTCTTAAAGCATGTTCTAGCTCTATTTCTCTTGACAAACGTTCAAAGGAAAAGCTTCACTTGGATTAATAACTATCAGAATAGAAAGTGTGAATGGGGTCGCCGAGGTCAAAGCTGTTGGAGGATAAAGCCACATCGATACACATCACTGAGAGCAGCTGGATATGGTCATTACATATAAAATATATATATATTTTTGTTTTGTTTCAAAAGCCAGTTCTTGACATTTTAACCCCACAGCACATGTACATTTAGAGGCACCAATAACAGATGCTGGATTTGAAAAACAAGCAAAAAGTTCTCCACAACTAACGCTCCAAGCACAAATAAAATATTTATAATCTTTGGCTTAAGAAATCCATCCATTTTCTCATAAACTGCCAGCATGAATGCAGCATCTTTCATTTCATAAGCCAGGATAGAACACTGAGTAAGGTAACTTAAAAAAAAGGGATTCTGATTTCTGTAAATTATCTCAATTATTTAATTTATGCCCAGCAGAGATAAATAGCGAGCATTCAGTTGAGGCAAAACAAAGTATTTAAAATCAGTTTTCTCACATTGTGGTGTCTATTTGTCACAGCAGTTTGTGTCATAACTTAAAGGTCACATAAACCAGCAATATTTTCTCAATTCCTCCGTTCTTTTGTTAGAATATGAAGGATAATAAAAAAGGCCCGTACCTGGAGTGGTTTTCTCCAGCGTGTACCAGCGATAAAAGGCCCGCTTCTTCTGCTCGCTGAGGTCCGAGCCGTGCTGCAGCAGCCAGTGAGAGATCCTGCTCTGGCTGATGCCTGGAAAGCAGCCAGACGCTGAATTACAGCAGGCCTTCATTGAACGCAGAGCGCCATCGCTAAACAACCGGCGAAAACTCAAGAGACTGCTGAGTTCACCTCCTCTCAATCACAGACACTCCTTCACTCTGCTTACATCCGAACACATGCAACATTTATACAGTACTAAAGCTTAAAGCACAACTTTGATCTTTTGTAATAAGACAAAACAGAATGCATTTCACTATCCGTTAAGCCAAGCATCCAATTTATGCCGTTAGAAAAACAAAAGTGGCAGCATAACGCTCATCTTCTGATAATCTAATCCCTTATAGGCGAATATGTGGGTTACTAACCGGTCACTTGTGCCACCACAGCCTGGGAAATCCTCCTGTTGCCCAGGAAAGCTTTGATCTCCTCCTTTACCAGGCTGCTGTCCCGTCTGAAAACACAAAGAAACAAACGGATGTATCAGAATGGAGCGGAGCAGGGAGCTTGTAGCCCGCCCATCGAATTTTTACATCACAAATACAATTTTTTTTCATTCGTTCCTGATTCATTTGAAAAAATAAATACTAAGAAATGTGGTTTTGAACTTAATTTTCTTTAAATGTGGAGAAAAATGCCACAAACACACATTAAAAACCCTATTTTCATTGGAGTGGGTCTTTATGAGGGATCATGTCACCAGCGTGTGGGTCTCTGCAGCTCTTTGATGTGCAGTTTGACACACAGCTTTAAGTTGAGAGGATGTTAAGATCTAGCTGATTCTCTGTCAGCGTCGATCTAAATGATGTTCTTTGTGACCAGTTCATCCCTGGCCTCACATTGTTCTCCTGCAGCTTCTTTTATAAATTACCGTACAGACTGCGTTCTCAGAAATCACAGTTTTTCCCTCCCTGTGTGCTTCCTTCAGATCACTTTACGTCGCTGCTTTTTGTTTGTTGTGCTGCACAATAACCGACTTGCACTTTTCATGCCTTTTGTGTGAAACTATGGAAATGTATTTTTCCTTTGCTGCTGCAGTTTGACAGCATCGCGGCTTTTTTTCTTCTTTTTCCGCGGCTCTCACATAATCAGTGCCGCATTTCACACAGACACAAAGGCGGCGGCTCAATAAACCGAGGCCAGATCCAAATGATCTATATTTTCAAAAATTTATTTAAGGGGCCCCGCTTTCACAATCTCAAACCTCGGCAGGGGAAAAGAAGAAAACACGCACAGACTTGCAGGAATGTAATATGTGTGGTACACTGTGTACCCACCCTGCTTTCTGGCATAAAGCCCAATCCTCTCCCTTATACATTTACACAGACTCATATACAACAAGCTTATGAGTGTCTTGGCCCAATTCCTCCCAAGACGTAGAATGCTTTTCCTCCTTGGTGCATTTATCCAGAACTGAATGTAGACGTGAGGTTTTTTTCCCCCCTAAAGAAATGTGGGACGTTTGTCGAAGGTTCTGGTGGCATATTTATGAAATTAAAATGCGTCACCACTCTTGACATCCAGCATCAATATCCTCTACATCAGCCTCTTGCAGCGCAGCTAAAATTAGAACTTGAAAACGCTACTTGTATTGACACCAGAGAATCGATGTAGCACAAGCTGCTGTACAAGACTGAAGAGCCGGCTGCAGAGGAGCAGGGAGGAGAAGAGGAGGCTCTCTGGACGGCAACTTCAGGAGCAAACCCTAAGCCCAGGAGGGAATGGGAAGAAAACTTTAAAGGGAACTGCTGGTGAGCTTATACGCCCCCCCCTCAGTGCATCTCCCTGCTCGGCTGGACTTCTAAACACGGCTTAACTTTTCTAAGCTGTCCAGAGATGATGTGCATTGGAAAGCAGGGGCAGGGGAAATGAGCAGTGGCACAGTTAATGCAGCACTGGGGATAATACATGAGCTGTTCTTACAAAAGACCTTCACTCCAGGCTGCTGGGAGGCAGATCCGGCAGCAGCTGGAGGAGATGGCTAATGTGTGAAGTGCTTAGGAGAAAGCAGGAAATGGCAACCCAGCGCCCCGTGATAAACTATGAACCAGTCAGTGTAAAGAGCCTAACTTGCTACAGAGGATGTCAAATGTAATTTTGTGTGTTGCTAAAGACAAAAAGGCTTTCCCTGTGTCATTTTAAACCTCCTAGAGTCCGTTTTAACACTAGTCCATCAATGTTTAGTGTCCACAATTTAAAGTTAACAATTAAAACCCAAATTATTCGAATTTAGTTAAAAGATTTCACTCAAAGCTAGAGAAAAAGGCTTGTTTTTTCTTCTAAACAAACAAAATATTGATATAAAAAAAGTAATTGGAAATGTTATTTTAAACTCAATTACTGCAAGTTAGCTTCACTGCATCTCACCTCATCAGCTCCTCCACCTTATCGTCGATGTCCATGTCCTCCTCGGAGCCTTCGAACCCAAACGCTCGCGTCGCCGCCGCACTGTTCACTGGATACCGTGGCGGGGACAGCTTCCCGTTGGGTGTAGCAGCAAGGCTGTCGCGGCCGTTCTGGGACAGGGCCAACAGTGACATGGGCGATGGCAAGATGGCAGAGGGCGGCGGCGGCCCCGGAGGCGGGGAGGTGTCGTAGTTGTTGCTAAGCGAGGGCGAGAGCCCCCCACCACTATTGAACTGTGTCTGTGTGGCAGTGGAGATTTTGGATGTGGTGGAGGAGGAGGCAGCGGCGGCGGTGGGGTGTTCGCCGACGCCGCTTTCGCCGTCGTTGTTGTTGTTGCCATTGCATGAAACAGAGGAGGTGGCGGTGGTTGCAGAGGCAGTGGTGTTATTGTTGAACGATGTGGTAGCAGTGTTGGAGGCAGAGTTGTTGGTGCAGTTGTTGGTCACGCCCACTCCATAGGAGGAGGAGGAAGAGGAAGAGGAGTTGCGATGGCCAAACTTGTCGCCGTGCTCCCGGTCCAGCCGGTCCAAAGTGTCGAGCGCGTGCAGGATCTCCTGCTTGGTCATGCCGCTGCGCCGCAGCCGCTGCAGCAGATCTATCTGCTCGATTGTAAAGCGCGGCTCCTCGCAGAACTCAGACATCCTGCTGGATGGGAGAGAGGAAACAGGAAATGCGGGGAGGGGGGAGGGAAGGAGGGGAGCAGGAAGAAATCCTGAGGAAAGTCAGAAACAAATGAGTCAGGTGAAGGGATGGTGGAGTCACAGGGAAAATGAGAGGATTAAGTAGCAAAGAATGATGGGAACCCAGCCGCAGATGGGGAGAAAAAGGAGAGAGGTAAAAGTGTGCAGCAGAGGGGAGTTTAAAATAGGAAAAACAAAAGAGGAAATATATAGGAAGACAACAAAGAGGGAGCAGATAAGAAAAGGATGACAAGAGAGCCCGAGACAAAAGTGTGAAAGAAAGAGGAAGGGAGGGGCCGAGAATAAAAATCAGCTATTTTTGGGAGCCAGCAGGCAACACGCGCAGAGTGCCAGAGTCACCTTGACAGCTGATGCTATCTTAACATTCCCACTGTCGTTCTTTAAGAGCTTCTGTATAATCCCTGCTCTGCACACCACCCACGCCGTGCGTTTTTCATAAGCAATTTGCTGTGCTCAAAATCAATGCCACTGGAATCAGACTGCGGCAGATTTTCCATTTTATGTGCCAGCCCAGCGTATGTTGATATGAAAAATGATTATTAAAAAAGAGAGGGGCGTTTGTGCACAATCTTTGAGGAAACAAAAATGTCTTAAAAGGAGGGGAAAAAGATTGTTTAATGATTTTTTTAAACTGAAAACAAATAAAATCTTCACTTTCGTATGTTTTCAGTATCTAAGATTTAAAGGGTAAAGAACACATTAGGAGGAAAGTCAGTTCAGGATAACACTGAATCTTGCAGCCCAGGTGAATATTAACTAGTCCCTCCAGCTGTCATTTCAAAGTCATAAAGCAAGATGCAAATCATTACCAACTGCACTTAAGTCTGCAAAATGTGACATCTCAGACAGATGAGTTACTCTGGATTTAACCCATAGCTGTCTCAGAAATATATTTATATTTTTATGTAATGCAAGTGCATGTATCTTAGGAGATTTTGCATCGTGCAGGAAATGCAGGATGTGCCCTGCAAGCAAAACTGAGCATCTCAAATCATTACCCAAAGGGATTAAGTATTAACCAAGTTAAAAATTGGCTTTAGTACTAGCAGGTTTAACTGGTACAGTAAAGTGCGTGAACATTATCTGAATTTAAACTAGAATTTACATCAAATTCCTGCTTGAGTGACAAAACAATCCAAATAGTGATAATAAAACTTAAATAATCCTGATGCAAAGGACGGAAAACAGTTTATTTTCTTATGTTTACCTAAAGTCAGAATGCAAACACTTTTCTTCCCGGTCCAAAAACAGTTGGTGGAGTCTCTGCCTCCATGTGTTGTTATTTTTCTGCCTACGGGACCCGCAGTCAAAGCGCAAGTCTGTCGCCGTTCCCCCCGCTGCAGGAAAGCTGCTGGCTGTGCCAGCTCTCACGCCCTTTGCCCAAAAGCTAACGCTAGCAAATGTTTCTGTCGCACGCGGACACAATGAGCGCGAGCACGTCAACGCGGACCGGCTCCCGAACCGCGGGCTCAAGATGATTCCCATCGTTTTTAGCGGTCCTGTTGCTCAATTTTCACTGACAACAGCCCGCTGACACCTCAGAACTCGGTCGGGAACTAAACATTTTTGCCGTGCAAAATTAGCATAATAAGCTAGCCGTGCCAGTCTTACTAGCTGTAGTTAGCCACCTTCGCTGGCTAGCGAACATTTGATATTAATAAACATCACTTTTATTGTTGTACACAGCTAAAGTACACGACTTACCTCTCTTCAAATCGTCCACGTAACCATTTAACTTCTAAACTGATGCAAAGGCCCGCGGAGACGTTTATTGCAGCCGAACAATAGCGCAATGTGATGACAGTGCCCTGCGCGACCCTTTTCCAAGGATTTCTAATCAGAGGCGAATTATTTGCCTCTCCGCTTTGTCTGTCTGACAACAGCCATATTGACAACTAACACCTCCGAGTGGTTCAGTGGGAATTGTAGTTTATTCCCTCGTCGGGCGCGACGCACGCCGCGGCGTTCCAGCTGCAAAGAACTACAAATCCCTGAGAAAGCTGATATGCAGCTGTCACAAAAAGGCGATGCAGTTTTTAATGTGGCCACAGTTTCCTAACTGTACAGCTGTTACAGCTGTTCCACCCAGCTGTCGGACTTAAAAAAAAATCTAAAATAATAAATAAAAATACAATAAAACAGACACAAAGTGTAGCGTGAAAATAAAAGAACTCCAACTTGGAAAAAAAGTTGTAGTCTTAAATCAAAGCACAACCTTATTTATTTAGTTATAATCATGCTATATCATTGACTTCTAGATTATTGACTTATTCACATACATGTATACTGTTTGTGGCTGCATAAATAAAGCTACATTTCTGAAAAAAAGTATTTTTAATTTGTAAAAACAAACAAAAAAGGATATTTTCGATAAAGTGATTCCTTCTTTAGCATCTTTGGTAGGCCAACACATCTCTTTTATTAGTTTTCAAAACAGATAAATATATAATCTAAAGTTTCACCTCACTGATTTCCATAAAGTTTTTTTTTAAGAATAAAATGACATCTTGAACTTATGAATCTGAATCAAAGCAATAATCTTTGGGAAATATACCCAGCCCTATTTATAAATAACTTTTCACTGATCCAGCAACAGGCTAACTAATAATCAGGATTTCTTGCTAAATCGCCTTCATATTAGCTCAACTTTGGTGCTTGAATGATTTACATCTGTATGTCAGAACATAGTAAATCCTAGCTTTATGTTGTTCAGCACCATGGCAGTTCTGGTTCAGCACAGCTTCAACACATTCATTATTGCTGTGCAATAAAAATGATCTTTTCTTCCCTTCTGCCAACTGCTCTTGTAAAAGGTTGCACACTTTATTAATTATGGGGCCCTTCAAATAGCATTCTTTGGGTAGATTTCAGAACAGATTTTTTTTTTCTCTGTTAGAGTTTTTCTTCTTTCATGGAATTCATTATAATTGAGTTTTTTCTAATCTAATGCTTTCTTGAGTAAAGTAAAGAGTGAAGAAGATTTATTAAACTGTATTAACTTTATTTCAGTTGTAATAAACAGTCTGCTAAGTCAATCTGCTTTGTAAACAAACTGTCATTTCAAACTAAATCACATCTGTACATGTGCTGTAGGTGGTCCTGCACAGGATAAACAGGGTACCTGTTGTTTATAAATTATACTGTTAGTCTAATGGTGTCATTGTCAAAGTGTATAATTATTTTTATCATAATGTAATATAATAGAATAGAATAGAATATAATATAATATAATATAATATAATATAATATAATATAATATAATATAATATAATATAATATAATATAATATAATATAATATAATAGGAAATGACAGCATTGACTGTATAGTCCCTTCTTAGGGTCCTTCATAGTTCCCTACAGTCTTCCAGATAGCGTCTACTCTGGACGGGACCTCAGTGCGCAGCTGCCCACCCAACATGGTTTGAGAGTGGATACATGAGCATCCGGCAGAAACTTCAGTACTACCGCAGGACCCGTTTCCCCCCTGCCTGTGTGGTTCTCACAGCCTGCTTGGCTTGCCCTCGGAGCTGCGCTCAGGTGAGTGCTCGGCTCGGAGGTACCAGAACCCGCGCTCGGTTCGCTCAGCTGTTTTGGTCAGCGAGATTAGCTGGCTAGCAGCGTCAGCCAGCTAAACTTAGCTTGAGCTGCTGGGGGCAAAAACGAGCGCCGTGCTTTTTGTCGCTGAAAGTAGGCCGGCATTCCGGGTCCAGGGCTCTTTGGACGCACTATAGAACTTACTTAAAGTCGAGGTTTTACAGTTTGATTTTGAAAGTGCTAGCTTGTGAACTGATGGGGCCAGCTTTGATTTGACCCGAGGCCGACGTTGCAGGACGGTAGTCATGTTTGGCTCTGGCAGTGGACTAAGTTGGTCGATCGAAACTTAGAAGAAAGTCCACAAAAACGACATTTTTGCCCCCCAAACACATTAAGTCAAACTCAAATCCACCAAAACAGACATTCTTTGGGTTTTGAGGAGGATCATCCGATTTCTTAAAATTCCAGCTGTGCTCTGGCTATATTGTTTTGTTTTTCTCAGCTCATGTGTTAAATGGCCTCTTCAAGACACCTAAACTTTTAATGTCGATGTTTATTCTGTGCATTAACATAATTCTGCTATATTTCCCACATTCGTGATAGTAATATTGGTTTTCTGCAATTATTCCCCCTGTAGTTATCTTAATTTAAATCAACAACATATATTTATAATTTATTTACAAATCGAACAAAGGCTTTGTTATTACCTTGCCCCCGAGCTCCATACATTTACTACCTGTTGAAAGAAACATTTTATTGTGAAATTATGTTTACAAATATTGTTTACTTCCTGTTTCCGGTGCTGACTCTGCCTGATTCAGTTTTTACAGATGCGTGGGAATCATCCCTGTGTTTTTATCTTTGTTTTAATTTCTTGTGTACGCCCCTATGCCATCCACCAGATGGCGCTGCCACACTTTTTGTTCCCCTCGTCATTCCTGTTGTCCACTACGTTCTGAGGATTTCCTGCTGGACTTCCTGTTACGACTCACTGATTCAATGGCACACTTTTTGCATCACTTTCACTAACTTTTGTTGTCAGAATTACTATAAAGTATCCCAAGAAGTACTAATATTTTTTTATTATCTTGTACTTTTGAACTTTTACTTACATAGTAAGTACAAATATGTACATTTTTATGCTAATATTAAACCTAAACTATATTTTTGTTATTTCTTCTTTCACTATTACATCAAGCACTACTCTTGAGGCAGTTAATCTGTAAGCTGCTGTTTGGAAAGTTGCTGTTATCTTGAAATGAGCCAAAGCCTGTCTGAAATCTAAAAGCACGCTGCACTTTCCTTACCCTCTGACCAATCTCTTTTTATCTAACCTCCTCACCCCTGTCTAAATGTCTTTGAATCCTTCTTTTTGAAACAACTGGCCCTGGACAGCCGCCTCAGCAGCTGCTTACCATCTAAATTTGGCCTCTGCGCCTGCATCTGGGCAGGTTTTCCACCACATCGATGCCCCTTTGTAAACCACTTTTGGTCTGTCATGATGCTATCTTTGTGTGGACATTAGAGTAGAAGACACGCTACATCCAAAGTTGTTTTTTTCTCTTGGAAGATCACAAACTACATCCTGTTTGTCCGAGAGCCCAGACTAAATGGAATATACTGCGTATTTCTTACCATATATGGACTTGTATATGCCGACCATCTTTTGATCTATTTTCAAAGCATCCCCAGTGGTCTGTTAATTATATTTATAAAATTTTAGCCCCCAAAATAAATTAAAAAAACAATTGCTTTCTAGGACATAGTTTCTGCAGAGCGGCAGTAGTTGGCACTCAAAAAGATTGTCCCCACTTCCCATCATCCATTTGTTTACATGCTCTTCCACTAGCTTACAGCCCCTCACACCCCCCAACCTAACATTGCCGGTGCAACAAAGATGGCGAGCAATATCGGAGCAATCCTTCTGTACAGTTTTGAACCAGATGCCAGCTTGAACAAGTAAAACTAAGAAAAACATGGACCTATTTGTCTGCAAGTGGACGTATCAAAATGGAGCAGAGCAGGGAGCTTGTGGTTGCCAGGTACATTTTCTGTGTTATAAATAAGCTCATTTTTAAACCGCATTTTTTTCCATCTGCTCCTGAATTACAATTTGAATAAAGAAATACTCATAAATGCAATTTTAAGCTGAATTTTCTCAATAAATGTCCTTTATAAGCAGTAAATGCAATAAGAAGATGTTAAACTAAAAACATTCTTCATCTGTGCTTGTAGAGCTTAGATAAAGTTTGTTATGACTTTACCAATTCATGCTTTTCCTGATCCTCCTTTTTTTCCCTTGAAATTTGCATAGCATTAGTTAACATAACTAAAAAATGGAATCCTGGGCTTTTGAAATCAGGGAGAGACCAGGATCTCTACTTCAACGCCATTCCTATGTTTCTATTCTGTAAAAGAAACATCCACATTTGATTCCGATTGGTTCCAACTTCTTGTCTTGCTTTTACCGCCTCAGACTCCAGCTGCATTTCATGGATTGAGCTATCAACCCCCCATTGACAGTGCGAGTGACCTTTAGGGGTGTTGCTGATGTGCAGTTGTTGGCATTGTAATTCATCCGTGCTCGCTCTGAGCTGCATCCTCTGCGTTTTCTTCCTCGGTGTGGCACAGGGGTTAATCGTGCAGGGAGCTGGGTGCCATCAGAGGTATGGCTGCACACTTGCTGTCCATAATTCAAACTGCAGTGGAGCTCCCTTTGATGTGGAGCTAAAGGATGGAGACACTGGTGGATCTTGCGGACTGCTGTGGCACCAGCACGGCTAATCTCCGTCTGTCTCTGAGGAGACGAGCAGCTGCCGCGCAGCATGGATTTGGGGTTTGTCGTTGAGAGATTGGCTTAACGGGTCCAAGGGAGACTTCTGAGACTTTTCACTGTCAGAGATTAAGACAGAGATTTATCCCCAATTCATAATTATGCCTGTAGGAAAGATAAAACCCAGGACGCAAATTTTAAGACTTTCGTCTTAGCCGGAAAAAGTAGATTACAATATTTAAGGAATAATCTATCAACCAGTTTAAATGTTAAAAAACAAACTATAAGCTTTATACTTCAAATTTAAAGATATCCAAATAAAATAACTCCCCAAAACATAGAAAGAACAGTTTTTTTATGTTTAGAAACAAACGAAACAGATTGTTTTTACACATTTCTTCTTCTCTGTTTCTTAAAACAGCAATATTAGCTCAACTTTTTTTTTCTCTTTTTATAACAAATCAGTTCTTAAAGACAGCTGGGGCCTTAACTAATGAGCATTAAACTGTTTTCTGACAAAAATACATAAATTACTAATGCATGATTAAATACCAAATTACAAATAATGGTGTTATTTGTGATGTAAATTAAACATATATTAATTAATTAATTTTTAGATTTGTTCAATGTCAGATAGACCTAACTGATTGAAATGATGGTAAAAGTTTTATAATTATTATCTTTTTGCATTTACATGTATACATTTTAAAATAATTTGGACTCTACACTAAGGTTGTAATGTTTTTATTCACTAGTAAAAGAAAAAAAAGGATGAAGGAACACGAAAGTCAATATTAGAAAATCTCGTGTTTCTTGGATTTTTAATTGAAATAAATCTGCTGCAGCTGGAGGATCTGATTAAAGACAGGATGTGTTTTATTTTGAAAGGAACTTGAATGTGCTATTGTCAAAAAGTGAAATAAGTTAAATTTTGTTTTATATAGAAAAGCTCAATTGTTTCAAAAATTTCAATGCTATATTTTTTAAATGAATGGCTTAATAGCCTCAAAAACATAAATAAAGTGTATTTTTCTAAAACTTTGCAGTTCAATCTACGTTTCAGTCCATAAGAACCTGAGCCAAAAAAAGATCAAATAAATTAATTCATTAAAGACCAAAATGTTGTTTTATTTATTATTTACCACCCTCATTCTTTTAGTTTCCTTCAGTATATTTTACTAAAAAATATTTTTTTTAACTATGCTTCTATTTAGTTTTCTTCTGTTCATGATATTTATGCTTCCATTCGTTGAAGGTTCTGGTATTTTTAATCTTCTTTTATCTTATTTTGAGTGAATGAAAGCAACTCTAAGTCAAAGGTTCAGCTTTTCTAGATCAAATTATGATAATAATAATTTCACCACTGGTTTCTGACAGAATGGTCTGGCCAACCAGGGGATTCTTTGCTGCAGGGGGGTTCTTTCACCACAGCAGCCATACAAGAAGGTTTTTTTCCATTTATGTTCAAGTTACATCCACCCATGATCCTGCATGTCCCTGAAGATGCTCCACGGAGGTGCTCTCCTTTACCCTGTTGCTGGGGAGGCTCATTGGGACTGTCACTTTTCCTGGTATATGTTTTTTAATTTTGGTTTTTGCCTTAGTTTGTGCTCCTGTTGTCACAGTCACACCAGGTTCAAGTTGTTAATTATTCTCAGCTGTCCTCACTTAGTTTAATTATCCTCAATGTACTTCAATGTTTTCCTATTTTATTCATTTTCTGTCTCCTTCAAAATGTTTACAGAATTCAATTACATACTGAAGAGTTGACAAAAAATGACCAATGGAACCAGTCTGAAGTGAAAAGACAATATCTGCAGAGGTGCAGCACCACTGACCTGCTGCTTGTTTGACTACTCAACACATTTAGCTCAAACCTAATTGAAAATAAGATTGTTTGCATTTGTAAAAAAAAACAAACATTTGAATCAACAAGAAGACACAAAATTTAAATGTTTTTCAAAATGTATTGCCAAATTAAAATCTTTTGCTAGGTTTGTGTGTGCTTCATCAAATTTAACTTTTTCTTTTAATTCAAAAACTAAAAAAAAAAACAAAAAAAAAAATCAATAAAGCCAATGAAACTATATAGTGCCCTGGATTTTAAAGGTAATTCGGACACGGTGCTCACTACTTTTCTTTCGTTTTTTTAAATGACGCCACCGATTTCATGAAGTGAAAATCGAATAAATACAAACATTTCATGACGTTTATTTATTGCTCCACTGTGTTCTGATGGTGAAAATGTGGTTGGTTTATTCAAAAATTTAATTTAAACACATGTTTTATTGTTCGAAATTGTTTGACCACAATGCATTGTGGTCTATATTCGCAAATCTAGTGAGCATCGATGCACGCTAGTTTTCTGCAAAGACTTCTGGGAATTTTCTGGCGACTCGATTTTGAAATTAGTAGATTCGGACGGCATTAGAAAAGGGCGAATACACTATATAGTGCACTATATAGTGATTAGGGGGGAATTGAGACACGTGTTAACAGGTGGCACTGCAACCAGCAGGAACATCAGCAGTAAAATCAACAATATATTCTTACCATCGTCCTGGGGCGTGCTCGCCATCCTTCTTCTAATGGGTTTCCCTCTTTGCCTGATGGATCTGTCCAGATCTTTTGGGGTTTCTGTCAAAACCATAAAAATAAACCATGAGATGCATTCTCAAAGGCGTGGTCCTCCCTTTGACCTGTACAGTAGATGACACAGCCCCCACCCACACATTTATTTATTAGTAGAGGTCAGTTTTCATCCTGCTGCAAGCTGACTTTGATCTGTTGCTCTGGTGGATCCGCCACGCCCAAAAGAATCTCTTAGCATCACTTACAGAGAGATTTGTCTCGGCATTCCTGCACAACTTGATATCTGAAGTTAAGGACAAGCACAACAAAGGAAGGGGAAACAATTGAAATGCATTTTCCCTTATCAGACACGGCCTCACCATCTGTGACCTTAATTGGCACATTTTACTTAAAACCCACAAACAGGAGAGGACAAATTACTGAGTGGAAAAAAAAACCTCCCTCTGCCCGAATTACTGGGCTGATTTCTAAAATGGTAAACATCTGACTACCAGTGTTTTATCCATCAGCAAACTTTCTCCATTACCTCCACACTCATGCATGCTTTCTGTGTAACGTTAAAGAAATTCAGGATGTTGGCCTCAGCTGCCGTTCCATCCAATTTTACCCAATGCTTTTTATTACAGCCAGATGAGAGATGATTTTTCTGCTCTGCTGGATTTGATAAAACCTTGACACACGTGTAGGTTGGGATGATGGATGCCGCATTTCCTTAATGTTGTGCGCATAGTTTTTTGTTGTTGTCATGATGTGACGCTTGTTTTTTGCAATTTTCGCTTCATGAAGTATGGTTGTAGTTGGACTGAGGTCATAAGGTCAAGCCCCAAACAGACGCCATCATGGAATCTCACAGAGCGTCCATCACTTAAAAAAAAAAAAAAAAAACTGAGAACGTGAATTGCTCTTTTCTTTAAGATGAAAGAAATTCTCCAAAAACGAAAAATAAATGCTACATGCCTTTAGACGGCACACTTTCAACTGTTTGACCCGGAGGGGCCTCTTTTTTTGGGGGAAAGAACTGCTTTGAGAAACCGAGCCGTCCGCCTATCTCTTGCATCGCCACTGTGCAGAGCGCCATATCTCTGCTGGCACCGCAGCTGTCACTGTTTGCGTGTTGGATATTCTGACAGATGACGAAAACCAAGCAGGTGTTGTGCATTAAAGGAGCCTGCGGTCAATACAGTTGTCACAGTGGATCATTGTAATATACGGCAATGTGAGCTTTGCAAAAGGAGCGGTAGCTCCCACGTTTTCCCCGAGGTGAAGGGGCATGGAAAGTGGGAAACGAATTCATGTGGTTTGGGCTGGAGCGGTCCCAAAGACTCATCAGAAAGTGTCTTATATCTGGGCTTTAGTGACTTTGATGGAGCATTAAACGCAGATGGAAACTTATTTGTGATTTTTCTACTTTGCTGCTGAAGACGGTCCAAATTATTTTCCAAGACCCCCCAGAATTTTGATTGCTTTCTCAGTAAATAAAACTATTAAAAAAATGAATATTTAATGTCTTAAAATGAACATAAACAATCATAAAAGCCTTGCATAATCCCTAAATCACACTACAGATTTGGGTTTTTATGACCCGGTGTCAGTAGCTTAACCAAACAGCTAATTTTCCATGGACCATCAGTCACACATCAGCATGCATTAGCTGTGCACTTAATACCTTTGCTTTTTGTATGAGTAGATATTCTTCTCCACAAACACGCTCCCTCACCTCTTTGTTTTTGTTTGTGAAGTCCTTTATGGCATCTTTCCTTTCTTGAGGAATTCTTCAGACAAACCCCCACAGACAGTAGTGCCCCCCCTAAAGAGAAAGCACTCTCATTAGGATGTGCTGCACAAACTGGAGCACGCTGACGGGCTCTCAGAGCAACAGGGACACATGTTTCTTGCTGAGGTTTGACCCTGGAGCTTGTCGAATCGTGTTTTGGCTGAAATGCCTCCAGGTCACGGGTTCAGTTACTTTTCCAAACTGGCCTCATTTAGGCCAGCTTGCATTGAAAAAGCATTTAATAAACATAGCATGGGTGAGGATGTTGGAGGGAATAGAGACTGGATAATAGTGAGGTCATTCTTTGCTTTCTTTGGACCGCTTTTCTTTCTGTAGTCATTTCCCAGTGGAGAACGTGAAGAAACCTTTGAATTGAAGAACTCAGAAATGTTATTCTGTCCGACAACCATTTACAGAAACAATATGATACAAACCAATAACTCAAAAACAAGGCTCAGTAAAGTCCTTAACATGCTAAAAATTAGGTGTTTCGGGCCACAACTGCACTCTGAATTGTACCTGTTCAATTACTTCAAGCAAATATGGAGTACTCATCATTGTGTGACCTTGTAAGGCAATCAATTTACTCAGAAAGCAGTGTGGCTTAAGCCTATTGTCATTCATGTTTGACATTGACAGCTGTTTTGATTAAAAAGAGTGCTCGCTAAATGAGTTTGCTGACTTTGATTAAAGATAAGCTTTAGAAATTGCTGTTAGAACATTTCAAAAGGTTCCTAGAAATGATGGGTTTGAAGGTCAAAACCACAGTTGGTTTCAAAGGAATGGTGGTGAACTTATGGGCGAATGGAATATGCAAATTAATTTTAATTGATCAAAAATGTTCTTGAGAAGCGTGCAATATTTCCGAATGCCATTAGCAATAAAAGCGGCATAATCTGAATTAAAATGACCAATGGAAATGCTTTTACAATAGATTAAAAGGTGATAGGAGTGGGACTTCCTTCTATGTTGTTTTTGGTGGGGCTAATGTCACACTACAAGTGAAAAACATGTTCATAAATAAAATATTTTTTTGGAAAGCTATCCGGCTTTCTGTGTAGAAAAAAAATCTGCCCATATTCAGAATGTTCTTCTTTGGTGTTGAATCATTTCTGTGCAACTTCTGTCTTTTCTGTTTTTTATGAGAACAATTCCTTGAAGTATGATCCAAAAAAACAAAACAAAAAAAACAAGAACAGTCTTTTTTTTGCCCTTGTTGCCCTGTTGAGTTGTTGGAGATCAACTGTCTCCTTCTCCAATGAGCTATCATTCGTATTTTGTTTTTCACGTCAACTTGTCCCGGTCCCCAGCCCAGATAAAATACAGGGTTGTGTCAGGAAGGGCTTATAGCTTAAAATGTCTGCCAAACCACCTATTGAACTTCCATTTTTCCCTTTGTATGCTTTGTACATTTTTCTTGAGTAAGAATTCCACTTTAACAGTCAGTGCTGCGACTAAATTTTGTTATTTCAAAAATAATTTCATGAAATCCAAGCTTTTTAACACAGATACTCGTGTGTTTGCTTAGCCCACTACTGGTATTTTTCTAGTTTTAGCCTAGGGAGTTTCCTTTCTTCCTTCATGTGGATTAGAGTTGACAAAAACCATGATCGGTGTATGGCCCGCCAGGCTGATAAAGTTAAATGGATGCACCTGCAAGCAAACAATCCTGCACAGTACATATAGGCCTGCACACAGGCATTGATGTATACGAAAACCCTCTTATGTGAGTTGAAATGCACCACGGCAACATGTGGCTTGCATTTCCTTGGCTGCTGCCTTCAAAAAGTTGGGGGGGTGGGTATTCAATAAGGACCCATAAGGAGAATATTTTGTTTTTATCACAAAAATATTTTGCCAATGCAGCGATCCGGGTGCAATTCCAGCTTCTTGGACGCTCTCCCTCCCAGACTAGAGGGGTACATTTTGTTTGGTGTCAGTGGTGATCTGGTTTGTACTCAATAACCTTTTGTGAAAAAGACAGGAACCCGCTTCCCTTTTAAATTTACAGTCATTCCATTAGTTCTTAGAGTGTCATCTCTTTAACCTAAAGCCATAAGTGTCAAATAAATCTCGAACCTCTTCCACAATTAAGTCGTTGTAATCATAATTATTGAGACCTGGTGATTATCTTACTTTTTATCAGCTCAAATAAATGGTATTCTTCCTTGGTTTTTACCAAATATCGATCCACATTTCAGACTGTGAAAGTGTAGACTCAATTCACTGTTTTTATTAAACAAAATGTTCCTCCTTTTGTTGTGGTTTTCTGGAAAAGTCAACATCCTTCCACCTCAAATCCTTCACCTGTGAATAAACAAACTGGGATATAATACAGTATCAACCTCCAGTGTTCACTTCCTTGAGAAAAGTGCAAAATGAGCTTGGTTCTGATTTCTTTTGGGTATTTTTTCTGAATAAACTAGTTTTAATTTGTTGTTGAATTTAAATGGCTTGCTTAATTTGTGTGGTAGTGGATGGTGCTTAATCAGAAGCTGTTGAATATTCCTTTAATTTTTTTGTTTCAAATGGTTTCTAGCCTTATCTTGTGTATTTATATGTATACCACACAGTAGAGCCTCGTTTATCGCAGGAGTAACGTTTTTAAAAAAATCTGCAATATATGAAATCCAGGAAGTGGGGTTATGGATGTTCGAAAAAAAAACATCTCTACATTCTTCAGTCAGTTTTCATATGCAGACATTAACATTTTCACTTTTCTCACCTATTTAAACTCTCAAAGTTCAAACCTTCATTGATAAATTGGACAATCTGTTGACAATCCAAAATGTATGTACTGGTAGGTTTGGCAAACTGAAGTCATTCTGTACAGGAGACATGGCACGATTGATGAGGTATACAGCCAATCAGGATGCAGTGTGCCGTTTTAAAAAAAAAATTGCAAAATGGCAAGACTGCAAAAGACGAACCACATCATATTAAAGAACACTATTTGATGATCATCATCCAAGCACAACTCTTATTTGCTGTATTCCCCTTGAAATTACTCAGTTGGAGATTTTTTTTTCTAAGGAAGGCGTGTTTTCTGAAACCAAGTTTTTATTTGTAAATGCTTGATTTTTGACAATAATAATAATTTCTTCAAACATTTGTGGACAAATGGCGTCTGCTAAGAAGTATCCACACTCAGACACACAAGTCTCGAAGAGAAGGTCAAAGGACGGCACCACTATTGGACTATGATCGTTTTTCATTTCTTAGCTCAGACATGAGTCTTCTTGCTCATCATTTCTTCTTTGCTCAGAGACGCCTTTTAAGCTTTCTATTATTGACCAGGGTCCACCTTACGGTGGACAAACACTTTGGTCTTCTGGAAACCTAATGATTAAAGTTTATTGCAGAAGACGGTTTGTACTTGTGTTTGTAATTTATATTATTCTAGATGTATGCAGAAATGTGACTCAGACTAGTCTCACGAGTTTCCTTTGGAGTGTGCATGGCTCTGGTCTCTGTCAGCTGTCAACAACAGTCCTGGCCTGAGTTGTTGTGTTCTCTCCCACACTGCAAGCGCAGTATGTTAATAGACCTCTGGAGACCTTGAAATTTAGCCTGGCCTGTTGCTTCGTTTGGTGGACTTAACTGTGATTTTCTTTTTTGGAGTTTATGTCTTTGGGGTCAAAGGGATTCTCAGATTGATGTTGTCACCGTCCCAACAAAAGTAGAGCGTTCAACTTTGGACCGAATTGACACCTCAGACCTATCCCATCATTTGCCATTCATTTGAAGATCCTGTAGAAACACAGCAAGGTGTTTAATTTTGATTTCAGAGAGAAAAACATACAAGACAAGCCATAGAGTTTTCACATTAACTATTTAAAACCTTGGCTTAGCTCCTATATTCACATCTGCATCTCGTTTTGGCATGTGTACTTCCCAGAATATGAAAGCACAATGGACTTACTCTTAGTTGAAGGTTATTTTATAGCATAATAACAGTGTTATTTCTCCTGATTCTCATGAATCCTTCAAATAATGGCTTATTATTGCAAAACTGCTGTCACGCTCGCTCTTGCTTCCCATGCCCCATCCTCCTTGCACAGTCTTTTATTAGAGAAACAGAGCGTGCTTTGTTTTTTTTTTTTTTTTTTGTAATTATCACTTGGACTAAAATCATGTTTCCAAAGCTCAGAGGTCACAACAACCTGCCCTTTGGGCTACTATTTAAGTGGCACTTAGTCCTGCTACTGTAGCTAATCACAAAGATTTATAGAGTGCATCACCCAGAGGAAGGAGAAACAAGAATGTTTGCTTGGCACCCTGCTGCAGGTGTTACAAACCCCCTTTTCTTTCCTTTTGGTCTTTTTTTTTCCCCCTTTCTGCTGTAGCTCCTGATGGAAGGCAGCTGGAGAACCCTCCGTCTTTCCACTTGTTGGCTTAAAAATAAGGAAGGTGGTTCTTTCTTTCTCCTCCTCCTGTCGCCGGTCACTCCCTAGTCTGAAAAATAAAGTTCTCTATATAAAGCTTTCATAATTACATTGATCTTGAGGGGCCCCTTTATGACCCGCTGACGCATTCAATCAAAAGTCCGGCGTGGCGCTTGTTAAGGGCTCCTGTGTTTTGCATATCCCAAGTTCACGTCCAGCTTTTAACACGTCTCATGTTTCTGGTAATTGGAAGTTTTCACATGGTCCTGCTGGGGGGAGATAGAGTTGGAGTGCACGACGTGGTGTACTGTAGTGGACAGCCAGAAGAAAGGAGGGTCTTTGCTCCCTGGTTATGTCAAAACTCCAAAAGCATGTCATAAAAGATCCAGATGTAACCTTGCAGAATGCAACCCCCCCACCGCCAGATTAAATTTCTGTCAACACTAGATAAGGTAGAGCCGGCGATCACTGCCAGAATAGTCTGTTGAGCTGATTCCATATCATTTTATTTGTCAAATTCTTGTTCAAAAGAAATCTCCCTTCTTATCCAAGGAAACATATCTAAAGACCGCCATTTGAATTTCCATCCAATGATGGTCTGGTTTGAGTGAATGCAACAGCAGGTCAGGGATAATGAGCTTGTTGTCCTCTAAAAGTGGTGTCATGTGTGTTTACTCTCAACTGTATCAAACTCTTTGAAAACTAAAGATTGTGGAAACCTTAAGGTCGTCATCCCATTAGGATTTCAACGCGACCATAAAATAAGGACGAATTCTGATCTAATTAGGGATGGACATTTTACGAAATAATAATCAGCCATGGATATTTATGGAGGTTATTAATAATTCTATTAGTCCATAACAATTCTAAGTTATGAAATCCAAAAGGATTTCTGTTACAGCAGAAAAGAGACAGTAGGTTTCAAGTTTTACACTTCAATTGTGGCTCTGTCTCGTTCTCATACACTCCCTCCCCCCCAAACCCTAAGCAAACTTTGGCATGGAGGTCACCTTTGTGTTCCTGCAGGATGACCTCTGGTAATGAGGAGGTTAGTGGGTGACATGGAAGCACTTTGTCCCCAACTCCTGGGAACTCAAACAATATGCACACAGGAGCAGCCGTCTTGAGAGCTTGTGCTAATTTACTCTTTTACTAAATGAATCCAGATGTAAACATGATTTATGCTAATACTGTGTTTTCAGATGTGGTGAAAATCTGAAAGCTGGTTGAATTTGGCAGAAATGCTGGATACTATTTTGAAATTTTGACACTTGATTAATTAATCCAATAATACTACGTTCACAACTCCCACTGGGCAATCAATGGGGACATCAACAGAATCTTCAAGATTAATCGCCACGGCCTGTTTTTTATTTTTGTCTTAAAAATCATGAATCCAGACGGCAGCACTCAGGCAGTGATTATGTCATAAAATCGGACGACAGCTGGGCGGTGGCAGCCGGATCACCTGCCAGCAGCAGATCTCCGCCAGATGGCGGCCATCAATATTAAATGTCACCAGCCTGGAGGTATATAAAAATCAGGCCATTCTGCACCGCTATTCATTCGTTACTCTGATTATTTAAAATTTTTAAACAACATGCCTCCTAAGAAACATGAAATCTTCTTCGTATTCTTCTCAGCATCAATCACAATACGTCAATACGCAGGACTCTGAGTCGCTGTGTTGCTATCAACGCCATGAGGAGCTTTGTGCAACATCAATGCCGTCTCCCCATTTGGACCCACAGGGGCCTGAATCACCAGATTGATGTGTGGTCATTGCCTTGTCAAGAGCCAGTGACGAGTGTCCTCACCGCTAACATACGATTTCTAACAATCGGACGGGGCAGTGGGATGGCAGCACAGGGTGGCTGGAGGGCGGCAGTCTGAAATTGGGCGATCATCAGATGCTGTTGGGGACCTATCAGCCAATTATTGCGCTGCTGCCTTCTTGCCATGTGCCTGTCACTGGACTGCCACTGCACGGCCTCTAAATGCGCCCAGGCGACCACTGACCAATTTAAAACAATCACCATTAATTTGAACTTTTTCTTAGAACCTCTGCGGCCGCCGTGCAGCGTGTAAAAATGTGACTGTCACCTCCCAATCACAAATCCCGCTTCATGGACAGCGGCTGAACTTGCTTGCTATATTGCGGTTCAAATTTTGTGGTCTTGCTAATTCGCAGTTTTTTTTTCAGTATAGTTTTGCATTCCTTTTTTACATCCTGCATCTTGCATCTGCATGCTGATTGGCTGTTAACCTTGTCAATCAATCTTCCCTGAGACATGTTTGCTGTGCAGAATGCATTCAGTTTGCTAAATCTACATCAATCTTTGATTGAAATCTGGTCTTTGTTTTCATTTTATAATGCTAAACTTATTTTCCTACAAAGATTTTATCTTTAAGAGTTAAATAAGACAGAAAGTATGAAATTGCTAATGTCTACCTGAAAATACATGTAAGGTAACGTGAAGGGTTTTACAGCCTTAAAACATTTGTAATCCTACATTGCAGATTTCCCCTATTGCGAGGTATATATAGAATGTATCCCCCGTGATAAATGAGGAAACACCATAACCAGTTTCGTTTGGGTTCAATAAATTTTTTTTTTTTTTTACAGAAAATCTTATCCTGTCGCTGCTTTTGGAACCATTCCAGTTTTTTAGTCTCTGCAAGTTGCAATTAATGTGCCCGAACAATGCTGCTTTCGTCACTTGATATCTTCAGTGTTGATGTGTCCTCTGATATGAGCCAAATCTCTTTTTTTCCCCCCTCCTTTTAAAGTGAACCAGTTCTGTTGCAATCCACTTTTGGCATGGAATCAAACATTGAAAAAAAGACACAAAGAGTAGATGCTTCTTGGCTAAGATCTCTGTGTTGCAAAGATGCTAATCTCTTTTCCAATCTCACTTCTTTTCTTCCTTTAAATGGGCATGCCTGGGAAAAAGGGGGCAACATTTAGTGCAGTTTTTAATGATATTTATTCAAATTCTCAGCTTATTGTGTACCAGCGGAAAATATCGCCAAGAACAAAAATGGAAATATACCACAACTACCCTTGGCACCAAAACCACAAGCAGTTTCCTCTAGGCAATTTTGAGTTGATCTCATTAAGAGCTGCCCGTTAAATCACACTTTAATCTCCATAATATGTTCGGTTTTAAAGATAAAAGCAACATGATAGAACTGATTGAAATTGCTTCTCCACCAATAGATTACAACTGCGAACCAAGCTCTACCAACCCTATTTTTGCAGCCCATGAGCCTGCATTGGCCAATCCCACGTGTCCCCATTCACCCCATTCACCTCACAGCTAAAGGTTTGCTCAGGACTGTCTGAAAGATGATCACTTACTGGTCAAACACAAGGTTTAAAGCAATAATCGTTTATAGAAACAAGTTTGTCCCTGGAAATCAATTATTGTCCCTTGTTTGGCTGCTCAACTCAAAGGCAATTTTATAAATGTAGAAGATGCCATGCACTTTGTTTAATAGTTGAAATGAATTCTTCATTTTTTGTCTTTGAACATCTAAAATTTGTATTTATTTTAATGGCCATACCAGTATGTAACAAGAAAGTTGTATTGTAGAATATCTGTATGTGGCATGTTTGTTAGTTTCTACCTGACTAGCTAACAAAACAGTAGCAAACCAGATTCACTGCTGTCTTGTCTGGAAGTAGCTTTTTTTTTTCGTTTTTAGAGGAAATGAGTGTAGGATACACGGGCATTGCTGGAATTCTTCCTGCTGTGTCATCCCTGCTAAAGCAAATAGCAGCTGAGAGGTGAAGATTTAAGATTTTGAGCAGTTGTTTTGAATTTTACCTTTGTTTTTCTTATGTAAAAAAAGGAACTTTGGGAGTAACTCCTTCAGAACTTGTGATTGTTCATTTAATGGGCACATTATTTAAAAAAAAAAAAGTTATTTTTAAGGTAGTTTATTGTGACCAAACTAAAGGACCTGAAGCCTCATAGTGTGACTTTTTGAGAATAAGAGTCGACTTTGGCTCAAGGTATTGGATTAATTGGTGTTTTCATGTGTGGATCAAGTCTGCTGGTGACATAAAGTAGATAGCAAACAGTTAGATGTGAATAAATAAAGGTCAGCGTAGGGTTAATTTGGCATAGAACACTTTTTGTTAATACCGGCACACTGTTTTTTTTACACCTTTATGATAAAGCATATAAGCAAAACCCATAAAAAAAGCCATAAACTTCTTTAATTTTTTGGTCACATTTATCCAATTTTTCATTTCTTCATCTATCCTTTTCAATTGTTTCTATTTTAGACACAAATGTAATATTTCTAAATCTATAGCAACATCGAAAGCTTTCTTGCTATCGTCTTCTTGTTTTGGGATCAATGAAGGAACTCGGGTTTGATGTCATCTTCCATGTTTTAAGATCCATACTGTTCCACTCTTAACACGGTTAGTTCTCACAGGCAGGAAGGGCTTACACTTTAATTCCTGTTTCTTCTTTTGTCATCAACTATTGCTTCCAGACACCCTGGGCGTTGATCTGTCAGTGTCTGTAATCATCACCATTAGTTGACCTTCGAGGACCTTATCAACAAAGTGGAGGGATCCGGCGTTGGCATGACCTCTCCAATGGAGGGGTCAAGTAGAAAGACTTTCCAGATTCGGAAAACATTTGGATCATGGCGTTCGCATGCTTGCATTCGGATAATTTATGATTCTCTGAAAACTCCTGCAAGATAGAGTCTCAAATGTGACAGGAAAACACATCCTTCCAACAGACAATAAATTATCAATTGGTTGGCTTTTTCTTTGAAGTAACTACTGTGAGACTTAAAGTACTTTCTCTCAACTGTCTATGGCTGCACCCAAACGGGTGAAGAAAACCAGGAAAAACAATGGTCTTTATGTTTTCTTTAGCCAGTATGTGACTTCGACAGTTTGAACTCAAGCCTATTTCACTGTTAACTGCAGGTGAGTCATGCACCAAGAGAAGCACATTGATGTATTCCATTCTTTGTGAAGTTTTTACCTCTACCCATACCCTATTTTGATTTTAGAAAACAATTTTGAAATGTGCAGAGACCACTGACTAGATATTTCCCTTAGCTTTCCAAACAGGAAGTACTCACTGGTTTCAAGAAGCCAAAATCCCATAGACTTCTTGCTCTGGTGCCTGTTTTTTAACATGTTCTGTCTAATTTTTTGGCTCAGACTGACTTGGACCAATCCCTGCTTTCAGATGTGGCGTTGTACCCCAAAACAATGGCAACTGAATTGACTTTGTGACACTGGAGCTGAAAGTCATTTTTATGGGTGATGTCACACTTACCTGGTCCAGTTCTCATAGACTGTCAGATACTTTTTTATTCCTTATATCTTTTTATGTAGCAACACAGGCCAGCACATATTGTGAGTGATCTTTCTCATACCTTTATGAGTAAAAGAAATGTCTACAGTTAAAATGTTCATTTTTGGTCTAAGTCTGTTTTTTTGTGTTAGGTTTAAGGAGGCAGGTTTTCTTTGTTTTGTCATTCATATTGCTTGGTGCTACTGCATTGAAATTTAGGGCTTAAACTACTTAACGAAAGTTTTTGTGTCTCTCGTATAGTTCCTTTTCACGAGGGATTTTCGTATTTGAAATTGCATTTCACAACCAGCCAGCTGTATCCACAGAGACCGATTTGTGTGCAAACCAGAGGGATGTGTCAACTTTTTTTCTTTTTTACAGTTTGTCAAATAATGTCTGTCAGAATTTGTAGTCTCCCCGCACACACAAAGCACACCCGCTGAAACTCTAAACCCATAAAGCCCCCACACCCCTACTGATGTGGTGGATTAGATTATGAGCATAACGTGAGTTGACATTCAGATTATAATGAAAGGCTGCTTTGTTTAGCCTGCTTTCCTGTCCCTTGTGAATCGTTTTCGGACTATGTCCTCAATAAAAACAAAAGGTGAGGCTAAAACATTGTTTCAGCCATAATGCTTTTCTGTTTATTGGGTTTTTTTTTATCAAATAATTAACTTGTTTATGGTGCTGCTATTCAAAAATTGTAGTTTTAACTCCTTCACCCCTGCATACATGCTCGATTTTACCTTACCGTCCATTAGAATCAAAAATAACCAAACAAGGAAAACTTGTGAGACGCTGAGCTTTAAAGAAGTCCTTTTCCTTTCACCGTGTCTCTGTCTGGCGAGTTCAGACAAGCCAGCAGTAAAAGGTAAGGATGTTTGTTCTTCACCTTGCTACACCTGGGTCACCGAGCCTTGCTCATTGACCCAGCTGTTTACCCACAGCCCGCGATGAATAGCCTCTATGAAAGGCAGAATAATACATCTTTTATTCAGAATTTTTTTTTCCCTCTGAATTACTAGATTAAATTCTAGCCACGCAGATGTGTAAATTGCAGGTCATTTTGCTCTGAAAACACGTTAGGTGATTTGTGGTTCTAGCAACGTGTGGTTTTTCATGACCATTCGCAAATTTTCTCCTACCAAGAAAAATAGTAACGCCAGTCCAGATGGAGCGTGTGCTATTACTTTGTCCAATACATCACTTCATGTTGAAGCAACCTTTTACACACAGTTAATCATTCACAAAAAAGATGAGGAGTTGGGATTAAAGACTTTCACGGTCAAGACTTTCTGTCGGATTTTATCCTTCACATTGACCCCTGTCACTTTTAAAGAACCACTCAAATAAAAGTTGTGTTTTTAACATGTTTTTATAAAAAATTAAATGAAGATTAAAACTGTGTTTGTGGGTATGTCTTTGCTCAAATTGTGGGAAAAAGCTGTTTGAAAAAGTCACAAGCTTCCTGCTCCATTCCGATGCTTCCACTTGCAGACAATAAATCCTCATCTGAAAACAGCCTAATCCTAATTCAAAGACCCCTTGAAAATAGATCAAAAGATAATTGGAGTGGGACTTTAAGCGAAAGGAACGGACATTTTCTGTGCCCCGACAAATAAAACACCTGCATTTCATGTGAATCTCTTACCATTTTTTTTTCTGTAACCTGCTGTTTTTTCTGCGTGCCTGCGTGCATTTACTGCCGCGTGTGATCATTGTGTGCACAATCAGGGTTGAATTAGGTGAACAGCGAGACAGGCGCAGCTGTGGCTGCGCTGGTGTTGATCTCGCTGGACTAGAATGCAGCTCGGACTGCCCTCTGAATGTACTCCGCTGGTCATTAAAAAAGAAAAAAAAGTTCTCCAAGCCCTGGAGGAAATAAACTTGGAACATGTTGCTAATAAAAGCTATGAATATTAACAATCATTACTTGGATGTTAGGTGTAATGTGGTTTGGAACTGCATGACACTTTTTATATACGCTACAACCTTTGAGTTTTCTACTGGGGGGAAAACTATATTTCTCTGTTTATAAATGTTTGCACGTCCAAACTAAATAGAGCAGGTGATTAAATAAATATTTGATTGTGTTATCAATAAATGACTCTGATAGCAGCAATTTATTCTCATATTGTAAGTGGTTTCTTGGCTCAGGTTTGGTGGTTATTTGATTGAAAATTGCAGTTATAAAGAAAAAAAAATCTTTCTGTGCCTGGAACCACTAAATAAAGCTCTGGAAAAGAATATTCCGACATAAAAAACATGCACATAAATAATCAAGATCATAGAAAAATTGACCTTAATGTGAGACATTTATTTGCACTTGTTAATATCAGAATATTTTTTATGTTGTGTAGTCTCAGACAGTCCTCTAAATGTACTCTTGACCAGTAAATTCCTACAGCTACCACTATTACCTTTTTTCCACTACTTATTTACTCTGGGTTAAACATTACTATGTAGACTTATTCAGAGAAGTTCCTTTTAATTTGATGTATTTACCTATATATCTATTTATAGACATGGATGATGTGAAACGTCACAACTTTGACTTACCTAAAAACGGTAATTCAGTGACAGCAGTGGTGCCCAAATCAGAAAATCTAAACAGGAATAAAGAAACCTTAAAAAAATAATTTACTAAGCGAGATTATTTCCCATTATGTTCACTTGTTTGGATTTGCTTGAGAGTTTTTTTTTTTTACACACAATCATAAATGTACTCTCATGTTTATGCTTTTGACCTCTGAAAAGTCATTATCCTAAAGATCCTAATTTTTACTTCACTTGCTTGGTTCCCACCAGAGTTCAGATAAAATTATCCAAGATATGAGTAAAAAGGAATATCTGTAATATAAAAAAAAAAAAAAAAAGTTAAAATGAATAAAGAAATCACTTTTTATTTCATGATTAAAAGCATAAAAAAACACAAATTTACATTTAACACCGCACCCGTCGCCACAAACACTTAAATAACACGCAACTCCTCGACCATTCACTGTAAATCGTCTTTAAAAGCCGCTTGTCTCCACTACAGAATCAGCTGATTTATATTGATTGTGTAAACACTTCAAGTGTTGCAAAATCAGCTCAAGGCTGGTTTTCTCCGCTTCAGAATCCACTGGAATTACGTCGACGATGGAAGAGTTACGCTAGTTGAAAGACTGTAAACACTGGAGCTAAAACTCTGGTGTTAAACTGTTACATTGACAACTATAGATCTGACTTAAGGGGCTTATTCTGATCTAAACAATTTTGACACAACTGTTTGATAGATGGTGTCAAATTCAAGTATTGTTTTCAGTTAATGGTTATTAAAAATCAAACTGCAATCACACAGCTGTAGAGTTTGTCATTCTCAATGTCAGCTCTTCAGTCACCTGAAATGGGATGCCTGATTTATCATCAATATTTTCCCAAATTGTGTATATTTAACATGTTAAAGACTAAGATGGGAAAACACATTGTGGAATTCTACCTTGGTTTCTCCTAACGACTGCTGGTTCAATTAAATCTGTGAGTAAGCAGTTCCCCGTTGTCATAGAATAGCAGCTGTGTTGACTGTCTTGTGCATGGGAACCCGTCATTACTCAGATGACTGTACACCGGGGCCGATCCTGGTGGAGTTCATTGTCCCTTCCTCAGCTAGTGCACGCAAAACAGATCTTTTTTTTTTTTCACTTTGATCATGGGGAGTTGTAAAGGACTCTAGCTTTATTACCCAGAGCCTCGGGTGATCCAGCGAGCTTTATTAACCTAATGAATGTTTTGAGGATGTCTGTATCTAATGGCCCTGTAATATACTAGTCTGTTCTTTGCCAGATTTAAGATTCATTTTACAATGAGCAGCAACATGTGACATATCATTTTGTCCCATTGTTTTAATTGCACAGAACTCTTTGACTCTACATGTGGTGGTTATTAGCTAGTAGAAGTAGATCTGGACTTTAAAGACAGGTAAGTTTAGTACTTAGACAAAATAGTGTTTTGGGTGTTTTTAACCATGTTCTTGTAGAATTTTTTCTGCAGATGGAGGACAAATCTAATGAAATTTAAGCCAAAATTGAAATTCCCCCTAAAAAAAAAAATCCCTTTTGAAAAAGAGTATGCTTGTGATGTAGAAAATATGATGAGCAGGCCACAAGCTCCCTGCTCCGACCTATTAGCAACAGGGAGGAAAAGGGGGGGGCGGGGTTGCATGTGCAACAGTCCCATCCTACACTTTAGTGGCAAATTTCTAATGAGCTACTGGCGCTCTGCAGCAACTATGTCCTTAAATGCAACACAAGTTTTTTTTATTTTTATCCTTAAATGGCAGATTCATAAATAAAACACCAGTGGGAATGTTTTAAAAACAGCTCAA
This sequence comes from Oryzias melastigma, assembly GCF_002922805.2. Lineage (NCBI taxonomy): Eukaryota > Metazoa > Chordata > Actinopteri > Beloniformes > Adrianichthyidae > Oryzias > Oryzias melastigma. The sequence goes on along the minus strand of NC_050535.1, from coordinate 13,466,625 downwards.
AAGGTGATCGGAGTGGGTCATTAAACAAGTTAGAGTGAGCTCTTTGAGATACCTGCAGAAACATTACTATAACTTAGTTAATTTGTAAAAACTTGTTTTTTGAGAGTTCAAAACCAGAGACGATTGCACATAAATAAGTCTGGTTATGTTTTTGAGGTACATACTTTAAACAAAACCACAAGAAACTCCAAGTAAGTGTTCAGATTTTTTTATGGATTTCTAATAAAACTTGTTGCTACAACCATTTTTTTTCCAATTCTGTGTGGAATCTGAGTAAATTGTTGTTGCTTATTTTGATGTATTTGGCTGCACTGCGTTTGACTACAAGGATAAAGGCCTTTTTCTTCTGCTTCAGTTAACTGGCTATCAGGTTTCTTCAGTTAAACAATGGTCAAATGGTAAGATCAAGCCTGGAGGGACGTGTATTCATAAAAGCAGAGCTTTTTTTCTCTTAGTCAGCATTGTCTGATCCTCTTTGCTGTATTGTTTTGTGAGTTCAAGCGGTGGTTTCTCATGTAAACTGCGTCTGAAGTGAGATCTTCTCCACTTTCTTTTTCTGCTTTTGCTCTGAGGCTGCGTCTTCTTCTGCGGTCACCCCAATGATAGTCAGCTTTTTCAATGTGTTGTTGTGTTCCACATTTGTATTTATCCACACTTGAAAACATCTCAGCCCAAAGCATCGCTGGGCTTGGGCTAGACTTTTTTATTTTTTTTATTTTCGCGTATTGGGGCTTTGGGTATCAGTGGGGAAGGAAGGACCCTGCTGTCTTGTCAGCGTCTCTGACCTCTCTGTCACAATGGCTCTTTCTACCCTCCCACTCATTTCCCTTCCAAGCTGGGAAGAGTAAATATTTATCGGTCCCCCATAACAATGCCCAGCTTGGGGGAGAAAGCCTCTGACTGGAGCTCCAGCGGGGCTGGTCCTCTTGGGGAAATGATATCCATCAAATTGCTGCATCCCTTCAATCGACATTATAAACTGTTCAGGTGAGTTGATGACATTTTTTTAGTTTACATAGAATTTTTTTGTATTTCAAGCTTACTTTAAGTTTTTATTTTATTGTTTAGTCAGACTTTAAAATAAGCAGTTATACATTTTATCAGTGAATAGCTTTTTTTGGCTAAATATATTTAGATTTTCCTGGTAGCACTGAGATAAAAGTTAAAAACAAATTGGTTAGATCCCCCCAAAAAGAAATATTGAAGCAGTTTAAATTATTGTGCAAAGTAATATTTGTTTCCTTTTTGATCAAATTTGACTTGATATCTATTTCCTCATTGATTTTCTTTTGTTGATTTAATTTATTATTCTTTAAAGTAGGAATTTATGGGTAGTGAAAAGTTGGCAAATAAAATGAAAGTCTACAGCTTTTTTCACTCACCATTCAAACTACTTTTCTAACTTTAGTTTGTGTCCCAAATGTCTGTGTTTTAAAACAGAAAATTACAAACTGTGGAGAGATTTCAGTTTTAGTTGTCACTATTCATATTAAGCAAAAGGAGGGTGCTTGTTTAATCTCTAATCAGAGATGGGAACAATTTATTGGTTGCTAATTGTAACTAAAAAAAATCCATGTTTTGTTGCATTGCACTGACTTTATTGCTTCCCATCAACCACCAGGAAGTGCTGTGACTCAACAAACGTCTTTCTTTTGTAATATCGCAGCTGGGTTGCTGTAGAAACTTTAAATATCTAAACAATAAAAGGGCAAAAAAAGGTTTCACTGGGCCGTTTTGAACTTAAAAATGATCAAGTTCACTGAAAACGGCAAAATTCTATTTGCAACATGAGCACTACTCAGAGCGTTTTACTCAAAGATCCACTCTGATGAAAATTGTGTTTTTGGCGTATTTAACGTTGTTCTTGTGCCGTTTTTATAATGATAGAGGATATACATAATATGTTTTAAGTTTAAAATTGTAAACAAAGGGATGAGTGTAGTCTTACTTCCACGTAAGCAGCAACTTAAATACCAATTTTTGATGCCACTCCGCAGAAATTTTGTCCTGGAAAATGACAGTTTTTTTTTTATTTTTTCTAATCATAAACATAATTAATGAGACCACTGTGAACAATTTTAAAATACATCAAAGTATGTTTGGGCTGGGTTGTTTTCTGGGTTTTGAGTGTAATTGTAGGAAGCTTGATTGTGCTAAACTTTCCTTACCAATATTTCCACGTGGTTGCTTAGTTTGGCGCTTTTGTTTCATGATTTTTTAAGATGTCTCTATGTCGTCACTTCAATTAGAGGCAGCAATGGCACAGTGGTAGAGTGGTTGCCCTCTGGTCGGTTGACCACAGGTTCTTTCCTTAGGTTTTGAGTGACAAAACGTTTCACCTCCCTGAAGCGTTGAAATCTCTCACTTTTTTAAGATCTATGTTAGGCTCACCACTCATCTGTGGTAACACAACGGTTCTTACAAGGTGTAGAATGGCTGGCAAGAAGTATTCTCCTGAGCATGTTTTCAGCACTTCAAGAGTGGGTTTCCTTGATGTTGGGTTGCCTTCAAACAAACCAAGAACCCACTACTTTGTTGGATGCCAAGCAAATTCAAAACCTGCCTGTTCCACTGTACACAGAGACACCAAATTGTGATCCTTCCTAACTTTTATTGGATGTTTCAAAAGCTGCAGACACTTACCTAAAACGTCTAGTGTTGCCCTCCATGGGACCTCTGAGAAAGGTATGATTATTGCTGAATTGTGGATATCTTTTAAAATTAACTCCCTTTAGACATTGTTCATGTTGACGTCGTCTGGCGTCAGTCTGCACCTTGGAGGGAACCAAAGCTCTGACTCCCAAAAAGGGCAATAAAATCTGACGTCCTAAACTGAAAGTGTTTTGAAGCTAATTCCAACAAGCTACATTGGAACTGGAAAAACTGTGCTTAGTACATTTCCTATAAATGGTCAGTCCTGACTGTTTTCTCTGAATCCTCCACATACTGCATGCTTTGAAGTTCATCAGCTGTCTTGTCATATTTTATCATTCCACCTGCATTAAAGAAAAGGGAAAAATGTGGAAAAATCCAAAACTACACGTCACTGTGTCATCCAGTTCCAGAAGACACCAATTTTTAGTATGATGATTTTCATGGTAGAGTTGGAGGTGAATTTTACATATTTTTTTAATTAGTTTTTAATAATTTATCAATGCAGTGTTTATTTTTGAAAACCCCCAATAGAATTTGTTGAACTAAATATCATATGTGTTTGTTATGAGATCCTTTCAAAATTAGATAGATTTGTCTAAATGTACTAAAACACAGAAACTATGAAAAAAATTGCATATATATATATATATATATATATATATATATATATATATATATTTCCTTCTTGGTTGCATTATCAGACCATTAGGAAGATCTCTAATCAGCCGAAGCACCGACAGATTCTCCAAAGTCCGCTCCACTGCGCATAAAAGCAGCTGTCTCTGCGCTTTAGCTGCATGAGAGCTTCAATATGAATAGCAAACTACCCACTCACTTTGGTATCAAAGAGAGCTCACCCCTTTTTTTTTTTAGTAAGAAAAAAAGAAAAAAAAAAGAGGGAGAGCTTACCATTACATTGGGCATAGATACATTTCAAAAGTTTTTAATATAAATCCCAAAGCATCCAAATGACAGAAAACACAGATATGGGAAAATATGAAAATAGGAAAACATTTGATTTGTAATGGAGCTCTGCAGCTTTGAAAATCTTTGTTCTGATTTCAAAAATAAGATCTAACCATAATTTTAACAATTAATAAATACAAAAACTTTCAATAGCCATGTATCTGAGAGTTTAGAGAGTAAATATGTATGTTTGAGTTTCAAAATAAGACATAAAATGATATGTGTAGTCATTTTCTCAATGATTTGCTCGTGATAAAGCCAAAAATTAAAGTATTTTTTCTAGAAGTTACTAGCTTTGAAACATAAAGTATGAAAAATAGATGTGTCTTGAAGAACTTCTTATTCATTAAAAAAAAAAAGTTTGCAAATGTGCGATCAAGAAAAACCTTACCCTAAATCGATGAGTCTGACATACATGAATATAAAGACTATAAAGTGAGGTTCAAGCAACAATGGAAAACTGCTGTCACCCTGTACGTTATGGTGAAATAACTGTGGCTTCCTGAGAGAAACTTTAGCCGGGCAAATGTGAAAGACATCAATAGAAACAGGTTTGGCCCTCAGACTCAGCAGACTCATTGTCTAACGCTCCAGAAACCATTTCATGTTTTTTTTTCTTTGTTTCCAATGTGGACATAATTTATTGATCATGGATGGATGATCACCATTTCTACTGTATATTTACTGTAGATTCAAACCCACTGCTTGAACTGTTGGTTGAAGAAGTGGAAAATTGCAGGACCTGTTTTCCCCCCAAGTCCCATTTGGAGTTCTGCTTTACACTTAATGGGAGGCTTCACCGAGATGTGATCACTGTTGTTCCCTCGGCCGCAATAGAACTGGGGTACCTCATGTATTCCCATCATTATGACTTTTGGGGCCCACTGACCCAAAACATGATGTAATTACATAAGCCTGTCACCGGTAATTTCCCCCTCATTTTAATGATGCTGAGATTAACGCCAAGCCAAAGATGGGCCCCCACCATTTACAGGGAGGAGGCGACGTACTTTTTCCCCAACGTTTGCGCCTACAACAATTTTACACTGTTTGTGTATATTTATTGACATATAGAGGTAACTAATAAAGTCCACACAGGTTAAAGGAGCCGGACAACTTTCCACTCATTTTCATGTTTTAGGCATTACGGTTTCTCTCTGCCTCCCTACTTTCCGGTGCCAAAAACCTGCACGAACCATTTGAGTCATAACAATAACAGCTTGTTTTCTCGCATGGAAAAGGAGGAGGGCCGGACGGCAAATGGTGTCTGCGTTCAATAAGTGTGCATCTACATGCCCGGCAGAGCAAAACATGCCCTCATGTGTCCACGGCTCATGTCTGCTCTGCATGTGGCAGCATGGGGCTGGGGGGGGGTGTCGCGCACATAAACGCACACACCTGCGCATGCATACCCGCACAGCCTTGAAAATGTGTCTCCACACATTTACAGACACCTGTAGGCTCTTTGTGATACTGTATCGGTTTTCTTTTGATGTAGGGTTTGTTTTTGGCTGTCAGTGGATGCAGAATGTGTGAAGTTAGCCATCACCGCTTTTGTTTCAGTTTGTTTATCTTTTTATCATCAGAGGGGGGATGTACACGTTGCCCTTCTTTACCTTTTTTCCCCCTCCGTCTAACCCTTGACTGCTTACATCTGCTCTTAGATAAAAACACAGCTTGTGCAGGAAGGAGGCAGTCGGGCGTATATGGGCTTATTTCTAGAGTCCATTTGTCAAAGCGCACATTTATCATGGAGCCCGCTTGTGTCAGACCTGCTGCTTTCCCACCACGTCTCTATTACACTCTGCTGGTTCTCAAATGGACGGCCAGCACCTGAGCTGACACTTACAGTTGATCTCACACACTTGCTCAGACAAAGAATACACGTTTGCACCCAACACAGCTGTTCATGAGACACATGATCAACTAAAATGAGTTGCAAATCGACTTGGTCTTACTCTAAAAAATTACCACAAATTATTGATTTTTTTTCATCGTATTTGAAATTCCTGTTTTTGTTCCAGTCTTTTTTGCACTTATCAGAACAAACCTCAGTGCTTATGGGTCCCTAATGCTTTACAGACTGTTTTGTATTCCATCCATGCAATAGACTTCAGCTGTAAGACTAGATTTGCATCTGCTTTTCGCCCTTAAACCCATTTCATATCCATTACGCCGGGACAGCAACCTTCAGTTGTCCTGAAGAAGAGGAGCAGCATTGGCTCGGCTAAAATGTCCATGTTTGCAAACAAGTCATATTCTCAAGTTCAATAGGATTGACGAAATTCTGAAGTAGGGATGAGCGATATATCTGTGTCAGTATCGATATTGGCCGATATATGCAAAATTTGACTTTATCGATATCGCACCAATACTAAAAACATCCACAAATTTTGTTGACTGTTTTCAGATGGACTTTATTTTTGACATGACATACTTCTTCTTAATAGATCCTCGGTACATGTAAGCTTGTGTTTACAGTCATAGTCAATAATTATTCTGACTGTTTTCATGTATATTTTATATTTGATAGGGATACATGTTGTTCTTAATACATCCCTGGCAATGGAAAGCTTATGATTTACAGTTATGTCTAGTTGTCAGTAAATTATCTGAATGCTTTCAGATATAATTCCAAGTTTTATAGTGACTATTGTTTCAATGAGATCCCTTGTTGTATGTTCAAAAAGTCAAGTACAATGTGCTTGTGTAGTAAAAGAAAAGTGGCACATTTCTTATGCAAAAAAAAAAAAAAAAAAAAAACAAGCTTGGTGTTATTGTAGACCAAGGGTCCCCAAACTTTTTCTTGTGAAGGCCACATAACTGTTTTCTTTTCTGATGTGGGGCTGGGGTCAGTTTGTAGGCTTACAGAAAAAATGTAACAATCACGTAAATATTTATGGTTTTCAAGAAAGCCACACATTAAATTTTAATTAATTAGTTTCTGTAATCTTCTCATAAAAAATAATACAAAAACATTTTTTTAAATTAAGCCAATAAATAGTTTATCCTCTCCTGTCACAGTTCAGAATGAGGAAGGGTGGAATAAAAAGTCACGTTCTATGTGGGTCTTGATCGGCCAGATTGAGGAAAAAAAAAAAAACGTTTATATGATAGTGTTTGGAGGGTCGGGCCAAATGTGGAGACGGGCCAGATCCGGCCCGTGCGCCTTAGTTTGGGGACCCCTGTTGTAGACGATTTAATATTGATATCTGCAAATAGTGGCTATCAGCCACAGTTGCAGGGAAAATATTGGTTGTCATATCGGCTGGACAAATTAAAATCGGTCCATCTCGATAAGTATTATAAAAATAATAAATCCAATTAAAAATGTATTTTCTATTAAAGCTTATCAACTTTTTTTAATTTTAATTTTAACACATATAGTTCTGGGTCCTTGATATTATCTCTATAGTTGCCGTCAGATCAATCTAATCTTGAGGACTTTGTTTACCCGATAAACCTTCCATCTGTCCATCCATCAATCCATAGTTTTTTACTCTTAGCCACAAAGAGTTCTAAAATTTGTCCAAAGGGGCTGGACCAGTAGAGGATGTATGGAGGGCTTTGATAATTCACCTTATAAGAGAAAGAGATAGCATGGAATCTGGACTAAAATATGGTTTTGTTTTTATTAAAAATCAATATAAAACTGAAGATTTTTGAGTTCTTATTTCTAAACTATGATTTTTTTTTTTACATTTTACTGCCATTTGCACCAACGAGTTGATGTCCATTGTCCAGTTTCACAGGCCAGATTAAATGGTTTGTATATGGTCCCCAGGCCATAGCCAGTCAGTTTATGCTCCCATCGTTACCAGACACACATGAACCGAGACCCCCGTTGTGTCCAGTTGGACTAGTTTGCTTGTTTAGTTTACGAGGTTCAAATACTGTATTTCTTTTTATGCTTATCTTAAAAAATACACACTTTTTATAATCTAAAGATTTCATTCCATATCAAAGCTCTTTATTTAACCCATTTGCTGTACTTCTATGTTTTAACTACCTATAGCTAAAAAAGCCCAACACACAGAATAGGACATGCCAAAAGCAAGAGGCTGTTTGTGTGAGAGGAGGTGAAGCAAAAACAGCTGTGGAAGCCCCTCCCACCTCTTTGGCATGCGCTTTTCTTCAGGGGCCCCCGATGGCCTGAGCTCACCACCCCCAGAATCGGGATGACCTGTCTCTTTTTCCTGCACATAGACCGAAACCTGCATACATAGAGGGGATTGAGGGAAAGTAAAAGGCTCAATATTTCATCGGATGTCCTTGGTTAATACAAGTATCTATATTTTAAGCAAATAAAACAAAAGTTTGTTTGATCTTTTCAGTATTTTGCGTCTTCTGTACTTTTTTCCATTCTAAACTTAGTGCTTTGCTAAAGCGAGGAAGCGTAGAGTTTCATGTTTAGCGTTTTCTAAGTGCACGCTGGACCACAGTACGGAGCCAGGCAGCTCAGACCCTTCAGACATCAAAAGCCCACTTGTCCTTTCGAGAGACGACACAGGATGGAGTCACTGTGTTTGCCTTGGCGCCAGCGCCGCTCCGTCAAGCCCCGCGGTGACGTGCCAAGGCCGGTGTTCTCACAGCAGGGCATTCTGCCCGCCGTTCGGAGAGGACAAGGCCATAAAAGCTATAGCGTCCTCTGTGCAGCTCTGTGTTGAGAGCGGCCGGAAGCATTTTTAATATTCTTTTCATGGGGAATGCACAATCAAATCTAATTGCTTATTTGTGAAAGCCAACAGAACATTTTTCAAGAACTCACAAAAATAAAACTGATTGTCCCTTTTTTACTTTGCTAAAATCTCCTCCTTTTCATCTTATTTGATGATGTGTTTCGTCCATCGTTCTGCTCCTTCAATCCCTTTCTTGTTGCCCATCACTCCGATCTACTTTTTACAGTGAGTTTTTATGACAGGAGTGTTTTTTTTCACACCTCCAGGATTCTCAACCACACTGAAAAAGTCCTATTTTTGTCTTTTATCGTTCACATGCCGCCATCCAGGGCCACGCCCTCTAAAGGCTCCCACAGAAATTTGACACATGGATGTCGTTTTTCATTTTTTAGCACCAGCTTTCCATATATATGCTTTGTTATTGGGATCTTTTAAAGTTGTTAAAAAAGCGCACATTTAGATTGATTGTGTTTGTCACAATGGTTAGATTTAAATCTAGAATTTACTAGCGTTTGGAACCTAAAGTATCCTGCTGACGTACTACTACAAAGAGGTTTTAGAAGGTCATACAGTGTTGTTTTAAGGTTTTGTAATCTTACCCATCAAGACCACAGTGTTCTGTTGGTTTAAAAACTGTGTTAAAAACTTTCTAAACAGATCCCTTCCTGCTTTTAATTTGTTTTCTGTCCAAGTGTCCAACTCACTGGCCTCCTAGTTTTTATCTTCATTTTGTCATATAGACCTGAAGTAAAATGTATGTTTTATATTTTTGATAAAAAATGTATGCCGTATGTTCTGAATTGGTATGATTACGACGGATTAGTGGTCTCTTGGAGATAGCAATTTTAGTGTTTGATCTTTTGGTAAAATGTTTTTAAAAGACAGAAAGTTTGACTTCCTACTCTTTTCTGGAGCAGACAGATGGATGCCGCCGAAAATGTCTGAGAGGCTACGGTGAGAATGTAAAATAGTTTCTTGTAATGGATTAAATCTCAGATATCTCGCTGAAAACTGGTCCTAGAAGAGTAAACTGCATCCACTGCTGTTTACTATAAGTATTATTGAAAAGTGAGTTTGGAGAGAGTGCAGTTTTTTAATGTGTCCATCCTTCAGTATTAAAGAAAACAATCTGCTTCTGCACAAAAATTTGCCTGTTTCCTACCAACCAATGTTTTGCTGTTTTGCTAATTGTTTGGTTTGTATTCGTGGAATCCAACTGACCGACAAACAATGGCTTTTCGGAGCTTACTGTCCCCCAGAGGGGATGCCTTGGTTCTCGACCTCAAAGGCACTTTTCCTCCTGAAGAACAAACTCCACTCCTTCTAACTCTCTTCAATTGATTTATACTCACTACATGTGTATACCAAATTCTTAACAACACAGATTACTTTTTATTTTCCCGTTTGAAAAGATCAAAATGTCAGCAGCAAGCCTCACAGATCATTTAGTTTAAAAATACTCCTGTCCCCTCACCCCTGTTTTTCTACTCTTCTGTATCCCATCCTTAGCATCCCCACTCATCTCCTTCTCCAAAAAGAAGTGCATTGATTGAACAGTTTCTCCTCCCTGACGAGGAAGTTGCTCCAGCACTTAAAGAAAAAAAGGAAGCGGGAGAGGTGAAGACAAGGGGAGAAAAAAGGATGGGGGTGATTTGTATTAAAGCAGGACAAAAGCTGCTCCAAATCCTCTAACACTGTGTGAAATCCTGAAGAAAAACAGCCATAATTAGAAGGCTGAGCCGAGCTTTGTGCCAGGAGTGTGCATATTTTAATACCCTAAAGCAACAGGAGTGAGACAGCAGACGTCTGTTTCTGATTTCGACATGTTGGCTTATTTGTGCACCTGGCCAGTATTGGCTTTTGTACGCTGTGACCAAACCTGATGATTCTGAATGTGATGAGTATGTGTTTGATTAAAGAGCAAGGTCTTTAGACGAACACCGCCTCATGTACAAATGAGCAAAATATTTAGGTCTTCAGTAACCAGAAGTCATTTTTATTTATCAGTTACTAATAAATCCTGTTAAAAATAACTTTTAAGTATTATATACAATAAAAACAGCTTGTGACTGTATATATCACTGGCTATATATCTTGTTCAATCTGTTGCAGAAACTGTAAAGGAGGTGGATTAAAGGAGCTTAAAGAAACGGTGGACTCACCTGGATTTATTACAGGTAAATGAATCACAATACATTTTTAGGTACATGTTGACTGTTTAAATAATAGCTGGAATTCTGTCATTTTTTTTTGTAGCCTCGGTAAAATGAACATTGTTAATAAGGAATCAAGTTTTGGACTGATGGGAGTCTGGACGCCCGAGTGATTCGCTGTCTCCTCCAGAGGTACAGAACTTTAGCTTTAGCAACTTAAAGACACATTTCTGACACTCTGCAGAAACACTGTCCTAGAAAACAACACAAGTTTTTAGAATTTGCCAAAAAACAGAATCGTCACTGTTGTTTATTTAGCTTTTTTTAAAATTCAGTCTGTCATGTTGTAATGTGGTGGGTCTTGCTTGTCTTGAATCAAATTTCAACTAAATATATATTCTTTGGAGTTATATTTCTCTTTTTTCCTTTAAATCTCTTGTTTTGTAGCTGATTTACGTTTCAGTTTTAACTGGTCTAATATCTTTTAAAAAATGAAGTCTGAGGTTCATATCTGCTCTCCTAAACATTATATCTTTCTATTTTTTTGTTAAAACTTCGTTTTCCTATACAAAGCTGTCCTCTTTCACCCTCCCTCCTTCCGTTTTTCCCACTTTCTAAACATGTCACTTGGGTGAGTTGGGGCTGTCTTCTCAGCTCCCTCCATGCTTCCTACCACACAGGGAAGCCTTTGATGTTCTCCCATATTTATCATGCAGATTGACCTTGGGTCTCACTGGCTGAAGCTGAACTCTTCTTTCAAAAAAATAAATACATTTTTTTTAGACCCGCTCCAATAAAGTATTTTTAACTTGTTGTTGTGGCACTTTTCCGATGACGAGCAACATGAATAAAGAAAAAATAAGCTCAAAATTGCATTTTTGATTATTTCTTAGTTTAAATCTTTGTGAGAAAAGACAAAAAAAATGCAGTTGGAAAAAAAATCACATTTGTGTTGTAGAAATTCTGTTGCATCAAAAACTACCAGTATTTCTCACTATTTTTGTTGCACCAGGAATGTTATGTTGGGGTGTGAGGGATTGTAAGCTAGCAGATGTAAATACAAAGCTCTCAGTTAAGGTAAATGTTGTATACTAATAAAGCACTTTACTACCGTCTTAGAAGGTCCAAAGTGCTTTACAGTCACAGTCGCATTCAGACTCCCAATTCACACAATAATAGTGGCACTCCTGCCTAACACTGGTACCAACCTATGGATAACGGGAAATGGGGGTGGAGTTTCCCTACACCAACGATCCCAATGACTTATTGCTGCTGTGCTGAAATTATGTCCTAAAAAACAACACAGATTTTAAAAGCTGAATACTCAAATAAAAGATTACCAGGAGCGCTTTTAAATTACATTGAAAAATTTTCAGAGTGGAACTTTAAGCTTCCTACTTTGTCTGATTTGGGATAACTTTAAAATGTTGAACTCGGTGGTCAATGCTTAAATACATTTGTTTTATTTTATAATAGTGGGTTTCGTTTTTTAATAACATTTTTTTTAATCTACCATAACCACAAACCAATAGCACAAGGAAAAAAAATTCATCTAAAATGAGGATCAAAACTTTCTTTTCAAGCAACAAAGAAGTGAACCACATTTCACAAAACTTATTACTGCCAGGTTATTATTATTGAAGACAACTACAGAGCGCTTTCTATGGCTTTCACTGGCCTCAGGGCTGGCTGTGACGACTACAAATGATTACACTTTCTACATGAACTGTGTCCTAATCCGGCTGGACAGCTAAAATTAAAACCAGGTACGGCCCTCTGCCTTCCCAGCATTCCCTGAGATAAGCTTCCTCCCCTGCTGTGAAGAATCAGTTGTTTGTGAGCAAAAGGCTTTTTTTTAAGTAATCTACAGCTTTTAAAAAACACAACAGTTTTAAGTAAAAAAAATTAAGAATGAGCTATTGCTGCAAGTTTAAAGGTGCATGAAGAAAATTGGAGAAGGAATTTACAAGAGAGGTTTGTGCAGTCTTGAAAGCAGATACACACCTTGAAAGACCACTGGGTGTGACTGCAGCTCACCTAAGGTCTTTTTGTGTCTTTTCTAGTCCATGTTTGTATTTCTGTTGCCGTCTGGGGTTACATGCATTCACAAAGAGTTCACACAGAAACCTCACAGGCTTCTCCTGAACATAAACGAATGATATCTAAAACACTGCAGTGGAAATAAAGCGTTACTTCAGTAAAGATTTTGTTTTTCTGCTGATACATTACATCAGATTAACTGGTAAACCATAGGACAAGTTTGCATTTATTAGACTTATTTACATAAAAAATGCACTTCATGTTACATTTCTTCTTTCAAACAGCAAATAATGAACAATCAAGTCCCAAAATGTGTTATTTTACAAATTTGAACAGATTTTTAATATAGAAGAGGATTTTGATGCACAAAATGGACACATTTCGGTGAAATTTACCAAAAAACAAACCTAAAATGTGTACTTTATTATTCTCAGACATGTTTCTGAATAAAATAAAACACAGTGAGGGATTTATTTCCAGTTTTTTCTGCTCTGGTGTCAACATTAAAGAAAGTCTAAAGCTGCAGAAAGCAGCAAATAAATAGTAATCTATAATTAAAGAAAAGTGATGCGTCTAGATGAGGCGCAGCCTTTTTAAGGGATTATGTGGTTGGATGTCAGATAATTAAAGGCTCTTTACTGTCTCTGGGCGAAGTTATAGTAAGTCTAGAATGGCTATTTGATTCATAGAACTAAGAAAAGCCAACTTATTGAATAAAAATTGTGGGTAATAATTGGTCAGTCTGTATTGTGATGAGTTTTAAAGTATATATTGTAACATAAATTCCATTCAAATGTGTATGTAAATTAATCCCTTAGAATTTACACAAATCAGATATTTTCTAATAAAAGGCAAACGTATAACTTTTTTTTAGTAATTTAAAAAAAATTATTTTCATGAAGGCAGTATTACGATTTAAACGGGGTAGCGCAGAAGTAGAGCAGGCGACTGCCGATTGGAAAGTTGAAGGTATGGTTCCACTTTGCCTGTGCCAAAGTGTCCTAAGGCAAGACATCGAACCCCCACTTTGGTCTCTGTGATCTAAAGCAGCTACCACCATCAGTGTGTGACTGTGTGTGTGCACGAGACTTGTGAGTGTGAAGCACTTTAGGCCTTAATAAAGGCAGAAAAGTACCACACAAGTATACAGCATTTACCATTAATGACCATTTGGTCCAAACATGGAGGAACGCCAATTTTCGATTTAAAAAAAAATGTATTTATGTAATTATTATTCAAATGGGACCACATTTGGACCGCATAATGGAGCCAAATCGGTCAGTATGGTTCCAACAGAAACATCATCCTGTGTTTCCAAGGAAACCGTCCTCTCTGCTCCGAGAATGTGACTGCAGCTGAGTGTGTCCATGATAGGAAGTCATTCACAATATTGACATTAAAAGATCCATTTGATTATTTACAATAAGTGATTGTACTAGGGCTGCACGGTGGCGCAGTGGTTAGCGCTCTCGCCTCACAGCGAGAAGGCCCCGGTTCGAATCCCGGCTGGGACCTTTCTGTGTGGAGTTTGCATGTTCTCCCCGTGCATGCGTGGGTTTTCACCGGGGACTCCGGCTTCCTCCCACCGTCCAAAAACATGCTTCATAGGTTCATTGGTGACTCTAAATTGGCCCTAGGTGTGAATGTGTGAGTGACTGTGTGTGTGAGATTGAGGCCCTGCGACAGACTGGCGACCTGTCCAGGGTGTACCCCGCCTTCGCCCTTCAGTAGCCGGGTTAGGCTCCGGCACCCCCGCGACCCCGACAGGGAAGAAGCGGTCAAGAAAATGGATGGATGGATGGATTGTACTAAACACCATAGATGCACGGTATATAACATGGCAGGGATCAATTCAGACATCACTCGTGAAAAATGAAATCTGAAGTGGAATAGATCTGTTGACTGGAGTTCACTCCATGCGAATTAACAACAATCCAAAAACATTGAGTTGGTCATAGTTAAGTATGATGCTTTGTCTGGCCCTTTGACTGTATAAGAGAACTGGACTGATTGTCCTGTAAAGTTTACTTCTGGTTCCAACCAAATTAAGTGAAT